>NW_010241662.1:0-3057 GCF_000690775.1 Eurypyga helias
CCGGGGCGGGGAGGGCACCGCAGGGTGCTCGCTGTTACCCGGGAGCGGCCGGAGCTGTGCTCTGGGGGCCAGTGCCGGGAAGGGGCCGATCCGTGACAGAGGGTGTCGGGCCCGCGATCTGACAGCCGAGCCGGCCGGGGAAGGCCCCTGGCGCTGCTGGCCCTGGCCTCAGGGCCTGCTTGGGCCGTGCTTTCGCCCGGACACCTGTGCAGGCGCAGAGGGTGCGTGGAGCCCGAGGGTTCTCTCTAACCTTCCGAGCACCAGGATGCTCAGGCAGGGCTTCCAGCGGGGGGGTGTAGGCAGGCTGGAAAGAGGCGGTCGCGCTGTGCCCAGCCCAAGCCGTGCCCACTTGTAATCTAAATGAAGGCATTATGGCCACACACATCTACATATGGCAGAATTTGGTCTTTGGTATTCATCCTTTTTCTGTGCCTTGTGCTATTTTTTCCAAGGGCTCTCCAATTATTTCAGGGTTTTATTAGCGTTTTATTTCTTTCACCTGACCACTGTTCTTCCTTTCCTCACTGAGAGTGCCAGATCACAATCTTGCGGCTCCGCTATCTGATTTGGCATAAACCTCACACAACAACAACAAAAACCACCCTAAAAGGTGATGAACATTTACCTGGATCCACCCCATGAAGCAGTTTTCCATGCAGCTGTGCAATGGCTAGTGCTACTACAAGGGAAGGGAGAGAACACGTAGCTCCTCTCTTGGATGGGCTCAGGCTGTAGTGGAATACACGCTGCCTGACGGTACAGTTTCACAACTGGCATAACCTGATGTCAGCTTGTGATCCCACCACAGGGAGGAATCCCTCCTGCTCTCTGCTAGGCTTTTCTGCTGAACTCGCCACCACCAAGACATAGCTAAGCTAATGCTCCAGAGTTAAGCAATGAATGCAGCCAAGGATAAATTGCATTTAATGCTGTTAAAGAAAGCTGATTTAAAACACATTTTCTGCATTTGCTCATTAAATTGCACCTATTGCTGGGGGCTGTGGGATAGCAGCAGTCCTTCACAAGTACAAGCAAACCTCCCTGTGCAGTATCAGATGGTAAGTGACAGATCTTAAAGCAAAACAAGGGCCTGATGAGACTAATCTGCTGTGTTAGCAGAGACCCACAGTTCTGCACTGACCTCTGTATAGCTAGCTTTTTGCTGGTGTGGAGACTGCAACAGAACAACTGAGTTTGGTGTGAATGAATTATGAACAGCCAGGTACATGTGAAAGCAACATAACAGCAGTAGGGCAAGGGTTAAAAGAACAACTAAGAGCAGTAAAACTGGTAAACATTGTGGACTCGGCTGTGTAAACTGAGCAGAAGGCCTGGGCTCCTCTAAGGCACTATCACATGATTTGTCAGAGGGCCGGTGCTATAGGAACAGGAAGGTGGCAACAAGGCCAGGGGACACTGTAAATGCCATCCCTGTCCCTCCTGTCACAACAGAAAGGCAGAATGTAGCCATGGAAATACCCAAAATAAGGAAACAAAACAGAACAACCTGCCTAAGATTAATGGGGGCTGGCATAATCAAGAATTGGAGGGAAGCAACAGATGACACTATTCTAATTCCTGATCGTAAAAGACCTGCTGTTAGCCTCTTTTGTTAGCTCTTGGCGTGGTTGTTAGCAGTAGGGCAGGTTCTTTTGTTAGTGGGTTGGGGTTCAGTGGGTTTTCTCCCCGCTATCAGGCTCTTAGGGACCTGATTGTTGGTAGGCAGGTGGTGAGCAATTGTATCATATGTTCTATTATTTTAATTACTTATTAGCAGTAGTGTTAGTATCACTATAATTATGATTTATATTATTAAATAGCTCTTATCTCAACTTTATGAGCTTTGTTTGTCTTTTCCTCTTCTGCACGGAGCAGGGAGGGGGAGGGGGCGGGGGCGTGTGTGTATGAGGAAGCGGCTGTGCGGTACTTAATTGCTAGGTAAGGTTAAACCACGACAAAGGCCAGAGACAGTAAGGGCTCAACAGCGACAGTAAGGACTGGCTAGGCAGCATACTCCTGCACACAAGCCGTCCTGGCTATGCCATTTGGAGACACAACTCTGGGAGCTTGCAAGTATGCAACTGAGAAAATCTGAGTGAAGCATATGAGAAAATTATTATGTGGGATCAAAATCAGTTGTTTCTTTCCAAATAAATATTATCTTCCCATTCCTTAATGTGTCACACTGAGTTCTGTTGAATTCCTACACCTTCAAGCATCCCAGCGGAAACGAAAGGACAGTGTACCTGCTTATATCAAGAGGCAGCCTACTGCCAAATTAGAAACCTAGGTAACAAATTGAGTTGTTTTTGTCATAATGCTTGTTTGTGCTAGTTTTGGCAGGGGTACAGCTGATCTTCTTCATAGTAGCTGGTGTGGTCTGTTTTGTATTTGTACTGGAAACAGTGCTGATAACACAGGGATGTTTTTGTTACTGCTGAGCAGTGCTGACACAGAGTCAAGGCCTTTTCTGCTCCTCACCCCACCCCACCAGCGAGTAGGCTGGGGGTGCACAAGACGGTGGGAAGGGACACAGCCAGGACAGCTGACCCCGGCTGACCCAAGGGATATCCCATACCACATGATGTCATGCTCAGCGCATAAACTGGGGGAGAAGAAGGGGGAACATTTGGAGTGATGCCGTTTCTCTTCCCAAGTAACTGTTACGCATGATGGAGCCCTGCTTTCCCGGAGATGGCTGAACACCTGCCTGCCCATGGGAAGTGGTGAATGAATTCCTTGTTTTGCTTCGCTTGTGTGTGCGGCTTTTTACCTGTTAAACTGTCATCACCTCAACACAGGACTTGTCTCACTTGGACACTTGTGAGTCTCTCCCACTGGGATGGAGTGAGTGAGCAGCTGTGCGGTGCTCAGTTGCCAGCTGGGGTTAAACCACAACATTGATCTGAAAAAACGACCACCCACAGAATGAATGCTGTGGGTTTGGTTTTTTGTGGTGTTACTTTCCCTCCCCTTCCCGGCACGGGCAAGCGCAGCGGGCGGCCACCACGGAGGCGCAGCGGCAGCCGCGCGCGAGATCTCGCGAGAGTACCGCCC
>NW_010241663.1:0-10582 GCF_000690775.1 Eurypyga helias
CTACCATTCTGTGAATCTGTGAATGATTGTCTTAATTGGAAATATTTAGAAGTCCTATTAAAGATTTTTAGATATATATATTAGGCATTTTACTTCAAGCTTCCACTGACATGTAGTTACTGTTCATGTTGCTGTCTTGGGTTTTAAATTCAGCATAACTTTAACAGACGAAATAGAAATTTCCAAGACCTCTACCTGACTAAATCTGACCTAGGGACTGAACATGATTGGACACTCAACTAGCTCTTTCAGCTATTGTCACTTCAGTACTTACAGCTATCTGCTAGGTATAGATGTGAGGGGATTATTATGTAAAGATCCTTCACAACAAGGCTGTATTAAAAGCCTATACTACGTTAAAGATAAGGAACTCATCTGGAAAGAAAAAAAATACTGATGAAACAAAATTATAAAAAAACTAAAGATCTGCGGGCAAGAATTTGGATAGATGCCTCAGACTTCCATGACTACTGGAAACACAGATCAGACATAAACCCACAGTTTTAGACTATTTTTTTATGTAGACATATTCATTCTGGTCACACCGTGAACGCATTGGTGATATATTCTTGCTAAGTGAGAGAATGGAATCTTGCTAATGGGAAGCATGAAAAACTCTGTGGGTTTTCCTGGAAAAATGTTTCCCGTTTGATCTAGACTCCTAAACTGGTAAAAGCCATGAGGTAGAAAAGAAAATACACAATAGTGTGTTGCTCCTTTACTATTTCCTTAGCTCAGGCAGAATAAAGTCCGTTATATAGCTTTTTCAGTTTTTAGCTTAGTAAACAGCTGAAGAAACAGTCAATGTAACCTAGAAGAACTCTTAAGAGAAGCATGCTGCCAGCACTGTTTCCACTGGCCTTTCTGAAACACCAACTACAATCCATTTAGCTCAAGTTTGTATTTTAACCCTTTCTTTACTTTCAGCTCCACAGTTTAGGAGTAGAGGTATAAAATTGCATGGTGTCTTTCACCTTTGCCCCACATCTTTCCTGCTTTCCAAGGCAAATGTGACTTCAAGAGAAATAATTTTCAGCCACTACCATAGAGGAAAGAGTCTGTCTGAAGATCATCTGAGAATCACTGCTAGAAATTCCAAAGTCTGGGCTGGTACAAAATGTGAATTTGGCTCATTCACTAAAGGACCTAGTGCATCAGTCTGAAATGAAAGATGGACATTTGATTGTTTGAAAGGCACTTGATACCTAAAACTGAATTGGAGCTGGACTCAGCATTCAGTTCTTGGCAAAGGACTATTGTGATAAAAAACACTTTTAAGACATCATCCAGGGAGTTCAAACACCAAAGAACACCCACAGGCGTCAGTGCCGAGTCTCCCTTTTCTCCTTTGATTAGGCACAATGCTTGTATTGACAACAGTGAAGCACCCAGAGAGCACAGCTCCAAGGAGAAAATGTTTGGAGGATATACCCAGAATCCTCCTCACCCACCCTAAAGCATACAAAGAAACCAGATGGATTCCTCAAGCTCTCAAGATAGTTTTAACAAAGGCTGAGCTGCTAAGTTCAGTATTTGACCCTCTATTTCTTCTGCACAGAGGTAGGGCCTGATCAAGGCCTGATCAAGCCAAGTTGTCCATCCACCAGCTAGTCTGGCAGTTTGCCCTAATTCTAGTGCTTCACAATTCCCAACACTGACAGTCTTTGGACTTTTGTGTCCTGGACATGAAGGGCTTGCAGATATGGCACCAAGATGGAACTTAATCCTCACTAAAGTAGGAGAGACAACCTTAAGCCTGATGCAACTACTCAGGATTGACATAAGAGACAGCAGTGAAAAATGGCTTTTTATGCTTATTTAAGGATTCTGAATGTCAACAACGTGTCTAGTCTATAGCATAAGTACGTTGCAGGAATTATGACTTTGCCAGTGCATACAATTTGTGAGGACTACAGAACAGAAGTGATAGCTAGACAACAAACAAAATACATCGAACGGGTATTTCCCCAAAGAAAAGATTGTGTGAGCCATACTCTGGAAAGATGGGAACATTCCTTTCTCCCTTGATACGAGCAGGAGGTTAGCATGCCAGTATGCCTGCTGTAAAGTCTGCAGAAAGGAAGGGGAACTCCAGGACTATGGCTCAGAATCAACTAGCATTATGAATGGCTATGTGCGCCATCATGCTGACGAGTGTGCACTTGGAGGTGAGAGAAAAAAAGTTATTGTTAGAAGCAGGAGGGTTTTTTTGTAAGATTAGAGAGCTATATGGAGTATAAAAACTTTCGAGTTGGTCACAAGCTCAAAGGTTATTACTAACTAGATCAATCTTCAGATATGCTTCCCAAAGACTGAAGCAGGAGCCACCACTGGCACAGTATCCAAATACTGGGCAGGGAGGGAGGGAAACCAAACAAGCCTTGTAGTTTCCAGGAATACACACAGATGTCAAGGTAAAACTGCACAGTGAGAATTTTCATAGTTGGGCTTCCCTGGAAAGAAAATACTATGTCACTAAATAACTGATGTGAACCAAAATACTACAGGATGTGTCAAGATGTACACATTTCTGTTTTAAAGCTGACTGAGAGAGGGTGCACACAGGATCGTTGCATTTAGAGCTTTTTATAAAACAAATAAGAAGTGAGAAAAAAAGTAATAAGAAACATCAATTAACCAAGAATATAATGTGATCAGAAATAAGCTGATTCCACTTCTTTATGTCTAGCTCAGTCTTTCTGCCTCCATAGAAACTGGAAGATGAAACTGGCAAAAACCAGAGCACCTCTACCCTTACTAAAATGAGTCAAACACCTTTATCCCACATCTGCTACCCATCCAAATTTCATAGAATCACAGAATGGTTTGGGTTGGAAGGAACCTTAAAGATCATCTAGTTCCAAACCCACTGCCATGGGCAGGGACCCCTTCCACTAGACCAGGTTTCTCCAAGCCTCATCTAGCCTGGCCTTGGACACTTCCAGGGATGGGGCATTCACAGCTTCTCTGGGCAACCTGTCCCAGTACCTCCCCACCCTCTCTGTGAAGAACTTCTTCCTGATATCTAATCTAAACCTCCCCACATCCAGTTTAAACCCATTACCCCTTGTCCTGTCACAACAGGCCCTTGTAAAAAGTCTCCCCCAGCTTCCTTGTAGCCCCTTCAGACACTGGAAGGTGCTGTAAGGTCTCCCCGGAGCCTTCTCTTCTCCAGGCTGAACAAGCCCAACCCTCTCAGCCTGTCCCCATGGCAGAGGGGCTCCAGCCCTCTGATCATCTTCATGGCCTCCTCTGGACTTGTTCCAACTGGTCTATATCCTTCTGATGTTGAGGGTTCCACAGCTGGTCGCAGAATGCCAGATGGGGTATCAAAAGAGCAAAGCAAAGCAGAGCAGAGGGAAGGAATCCCTTCCCTCGCCCTGCTGGCCACACTTCTCCTGATACAGCCCAGGATACGGTTGGCTTTCTGGGCTGCCAGTGCACACGGATGGCCCATGTCCAGCTTCTCATCCCCCAGCACCCTTAAGTCCTTCTCCTCAGGGCTGCTCTTGATCCATTCTTCACCCAGCCTGTACTTGTGCTTGGGATTGCCCCAACCCAGGGGCAGGACCTCGCACTTGGCCTTGTTGAACTCCATGAGGTTGGCACAGGCCCACCTCTCCAGCCTGTCCAGGTCCCTCTGGATGGCAACCCTTTCCCCTGCAGCGTGTCGACTGCACCACACAGTTTGGTATTGTCAGCAAACTTGCTGAGGGTGCACTTGATCCCATCATCCACGTCACTGCCAAAGATGTGAAACAGTGCCAGTCCCAACACTGGCCCCTGAGGAACGCAGCTCGTCACTGGTCTCCATTGAGCTGTTGACCACCATTCTCTGAGTGCGACCATCCAGCCAGTTCTTTCTCCACTGAGAGGTCCATCTGGCAAATCCATGCCCCTTCAATTTAGAGACAAGGATGATTTGCAGGATGGTGTCAAACATTTTGCACAAGTCCAGGTAGATGACATCTGTTGCCCGTCCTTTATCCACCAAGGCCGTGACCCCATTGTAGAAGCCACCATGTTCGTCAGGCACGATCTGCCCTTGGTGAAGCCATGCTGGCTGTCACCAGTCACCTCCTCATTCTCCGTGTGCCTCAGCATGATTTCCAGGAGGATCTGCTCCATGATCTTGCCAGGCACAGAGGTGACACTGACTGCCCTGTAGTTACCTGGATCTTCCTTTTTTCCCTTTTTAAAGATGGGGGTTATGTTTCCCCTTTTCCAGTCAGCGTGAACTTCCCCAGACCACCACAACTTCTCAAATAAGATAGACAGAGGTCTAGCAAACTCATCTGTGAGTTCTTTCAGGACCCATGGATATATTTCATCAGGTCCCATTCTAGTATGAAAAAAAAAAAAAAAGTATTTTTCATTCTAATATTAAAAAAAAAAAAAATGTAATTCCTAGTAGACATAGAACAGAAAGTACTGTAGACAACACTACCTGAATCCTTAGAAAACAAGTCCTATGGTCTGGCAAGAAATGGCTAGGGATGCATCCCTGATTGCGGTTCCTCTCCCAAAAGGAAAATCTGAACTCATGAAAAACAGATACTGAAACAGGTTAAACTAAGCTACGGAGAGAAATTAAGAAAGCTGGGGCTGATATTAAATGTGTACCTAACAGAAGTACAAATGAAAGATTTGTTTCTCCGGTTTAGTAAAGACTGATACAAGAAATCAATAAGCGACACAAAATGAAGAGGAAAGTAATGTTTTGGTTTTATTTCACCTCTTCAGTGTCCATAAAACAGAACTGTCCTGTCAAGCAGTGACCCAGACTTCTCAGGAAGCGCATATAAAGGGCAAAAAATAGTCTATCCAAAAATTAATAGCTGTGGTCATTGCTCTTATTTTTATACAATGCATGTAAAAATGTTCCTAAAACTAATGATCTTTGGCACAGATATGGACATACCAACACGTCTAACCAAACAAACCTACTGAAGACATTGTCAGTGTGCTATTTACAATACCTGCTGATTGAAGCCGTGTTTCTCTTCTATGACAAATGTGTTATATAAACTCCATGGTAGACCGGTCACTGCACTGAAGAGTGTTGCAAGCAGCAGAAATACTAATGACTGAACAATCTAAAAAAAACCAAAACTGATACTTACAGACCTGTAGTAACATTAATATTCCGTGTGTTAAAAATAGATTTTATATGGTTTAATTGAAACTGGTTACCAGATGAAGCCAGATAAATTCACAGAAATAACATGTTTGTGATGATTACATTACTGATTGCTGGAAGAGCTTACTATATTAAAAAAAAGAAAAAGAATATACTGATGAAACAGATTTAAACAAAAACTAAGCATTTGGAACAAGAATTTGGATAGATGCCTTATCCACAGCACAAAGAGAACATAAGCAGTAGCCTCTAATTTCTTAACCTTTTGCTATGTAGGAAGCTCTAGGATTAGTAAAAAGACAACACCCAAACAAAAAGCCTCACAGAACCCTTATTTGACTCAAGTAGTTTTGAGACTTGTATGTTTAACATATGCTATTTTAATTAGCAAGCTAATTTAAAAGTCACATACCATCAGTTCTCAGTTATCAGACTCAACCAATCATTGTGTCCACTAGAAAATATCTGTTATTTTTACTATATTGTACTTGCAGCTAAAGCCCACTTTAGGTAAATGCAAGCTTAAAAATAAAAAGATATTAGAACAGTATAACTTGTGGACCAGATGTTTTCACTAAAACTTAAAGACTGCTTACCTCATATTCTGCTCCAAACCCAGCACGGCCAGAGATCTTACCAGACAGGTTCCAGAGAAAAGGAATTCCTCCACAAAGGAGAATCATCTTGCAAACAAAAACAAGTACCACAGAGGCAATATGAAAACCGATTGTTAGCTTATTTTACTAAAATGTCAGCATGATAAGGACCTTTTCAGCATGAATGAGAAAAGTTTTACAATTAGGCTTTTTGTCCCTCCCTGACCTTAATTTTTAATTTTTTCTGAAAGGCTTACTCTTATATACCCTAACCATTAGGGTGCATTTTGACTGTCAGCAGGAGAGGGAAAAGACACAAAGCAGGCTTGTGTCTCCTTTGCAAGCTACCTGTAAGTTTCAGAGCTGTAAATCTCAGAAGTACCAATCCATGAAGAAAGACAGCTATTAGCATGATGCTGATACTACTTATTAGTTAAAAAGAAACCCACATAATTGTATAAATGGCTGAAATAAATCAAAGCATACTAGTAATTCTGACACAGCATCTCCTCTTCAATTAACTTGCTAGGTTAATGAATCATACTTCTACCTACTAAAAGCAAAATGTTGCAAAACGTCATCTAATTTCATCAACTTTGGCCACAACAGCCTCTTTCAAATTCAGGCAGTTCCCAGAACCAGTAAAGGATGCAGCTTAAGGTCTAAGGAAGTGACAAACCCAGACAGTACAGGGCACATCATTTTACCTCTGCTGGAACCTGATAATCCTAGGACAGATCCTAAGAAACAGAAAGACACAGCTCAACATCACAGAAAGGAGCAGTAACTCATCATCACATACATGTAGAGAAGAAGTTGCACATACCCTACACATCAGGGTTGTCAGCTTTATTGTACAACATAATCATACAATTATTTAGGTTGGAAAAGACCTTTAAGATCACTGACTCCATCCTTTAACCCAACACTATCAAATCCACCCGTAAACTATGTTCCTAAATGCCACATCTACATATCTTTTAAATTCCTCCAGCAATGGTGACTCAACCGCTACACTGACAAGCCTGTTGCAGGACCTGATAACCCTTTTGATGAAGACATTTTTCTTAATATCCAATATAAACCTCCCCTCGTGCAACTTCAGGCCATTTCCTCGTCCCGTTGCTTGTTATTTGGGAGAAGAGACCAACTTCCCCTCTCTGTACTCTCCCTTCAGGGAGTTGTAGAGAGTGATAACGTCTCCCCTGAGCCTCCTCTTCTCCAGGCTGAACACACCCACCTCGCTCAGCTGCTCCCCACAGGAATTGTGCTCCAGACCCTTCCCCAGCTCTGATCCCTTCTCTGGACACACTCCAGCTCCTCAATGTCTGTCCTGCAGTGAGGGGCCCAAAACTGACCCCAGGATTCGAGGTGCGGCCTCACCAGTGCCCAGCACAGGGGGATGATCCCTGCCCTGGTCCTGCTGGCCACACTGTTCCTGACACAGGCCAGGATATCACTGGCCTTCTTGTCCGCCTGGGCACATCACACGCCGTCTTCAGCGGCTGTTGACCAATACCCCCAGGTCATTTTCTGCTGGGCAGCTTTCCAGCTTGTCCTCAGGCCTGTAAGCATTGCAGGGGGTTATTATGAACCCTAAGCAGGACCCAGCCCTTGAAGGCTTTGTTGAACCTCATACAATTCACCTTGGGAATGAGTAATGTATGAAGAAGCTGTTGGAAATCTAACAAGCAATGATGGCCTTAGTTACAACCATACCATTGCTGCAGCCTTCAGAGCAGAGGTATTTTCCCAATTAGGGGCATGCAGGGAAAGGTTTGCACCTTATGACTTTTTTTTTATTAGACTGACCACAGTAAGTGGAACAAGCAGGCAGGGATTTTTTGGAAACAAAAGCCTTTCTTCAAGTCTGAAGCTAAGGCAGCAGACTTCAGTACAGCTGAGAACAAATTCTCAAAATCTTAGAAGATGCCTATCAAGTCTAGAGGTGTTAGCAGCAGCCAGTGGAAGATGCGAGTGAACTGGATACTCAGTGTCTCTGCTAAGTCCACGGTACACACCTGGGAGTTCTCTGTTTCACAAGCTATTATCTCAAAAAATAATCACCCTAGTTTTTTATCCCTACCATTTGGACTACTCCAAAGATAATGACTGCTTTATCACTCAAAGCACTCCCAGCTGCTAACTAATTCAGCTCTGAACTTTATTCCAAGCTTGTATTATCTTTTCAGCGCAAAGCTGACATTACTGACTAGAAGCAGCTTTATATGACTCCAAAATTGTCTGGGTTTTTTTAGACTAGATAGTGCAATTGGGAAAGTGTTATTACCTGGATTTTTTCTGATCTTTAAAAACACGCGAAAAAAAGGTACCATAAGGATGTTTCCAACTCCCAATTTTCCAAGAAAAAACCTCTTATCCTCAGATGACAATGGATTGTGGGGAGGGAAGTGGAATTTCCATTCAAGTGTAATTTTCCCTTTTCAGGAACAAAATAATCAGAGAAACCTGAGGGTATGATTTACTAGGGAGGAGGGAAGATAAGAAGTGTGTTAACAAGGAACATAATTTTAAAGGATAGAGATTCTAAGCACAAAGGCAGCAAAGAGGCCTGTGGAGATCCTCCAAAGCTCATGGCTGGCTATGATATACTTCCCTTACATAATTCCAAATGGGACCTGAGTGTTCAACCACAAAAAAAGTTTTTGCAACTTTAACATGAAATTTCCTAAGGAAAATCTACTAACTGCAGCCTTTCAAAAGTCCATGCCAATGCTGCAAAGAAGGAAGTGGCCAGCCAATGCCCAGCACCAAGAGAAGTAAAGTAAAACAATTTTCAGAACTTGACAAAGAAATCCTGCTGCAGCGATGACTGGGTATCAAGGACACTGTATGATTTTACATTATTTATCTTTAGCCTAATGGAGCTATAATGAAGAAGTGAGATGTAGGAGCCATGGGACTTGCAAGCATTACCTTGCTGCCACAAAACTCTGCAACCTCTGTAGCAAATCTACAAATGCAGGCAAAGCTTGGACATCTAATAGCTTGCAGGCCCATTAGCAACTCTTCTGGACCAGCTCACTCCTAATCCCAAACTCAAGAAGTTCTGGGATACAGAATCCTAAAACCACAATCCATCAAGCCCTTGTTGGGGCTTGTTCAGAAGATGAAAATGACTGATGATACTTGCAGAATATGGGCATACGGTATCTCAGCTGACTGTTCCAAGACCTGCTTATTCAGGCCAGTGCTCGATCAATTAGCTGGGAACTTTAACTCACATATTCCATAGCTTTTTTCCTTGGCTTTTGTTCATCAGTGTCACTGCAATTCAGAAAGCAGAACACCACAATTAATTCGGTAACAGCACCAGCAGTTCGAGACACAACTGTTTCGCAGCTGTTCATCACCATCACAGATGAAACAGTGGAACGACACGTAAGCTAAGATGCTTGACTTAGTAACTGGATTTGACTGATGCTTAGGAAGCATCAGCGTAGTCTGGGTTTTGTGGATCAGTTGTAGAAGACAGCTGGATGCAGTAGTTTCTTTAACAGATTTATCAGCTTCCAAAATCATTGTGGACCTGTTATTACAGTAACAGTGACAGAACAGAAAGAAGAGGTCATGAGAAAGAGCAAAGGCTGTGCTTTTCCTATACAAGCACAATCACAGAATGGTTTGGGTCAAAAGGGATCTTTAAAGATCATCTGGTCCAACCCCCCTCCCATGGGCAGAGACATCTTGCACTAGATCAGATTGCTCAAAGCTCCCTCCAACCTGACCTTGAACACTTCCAGGGATGGGGCATCCATATCTTCTCTGGAAACATGTTCCACTGCCTCACCACCATCATCGTAAAAAAATTCCTTATGTCCGATTTAAACCTACCCTCTTTCTGTTTGAAACTGTTGCCCCGTGTTCTGCCACTACAGGCCTTCGTAAACAGTCTCTCTCCATCCGTTTTGTAAGCGTTCTCTAAGTACTGAAAGGCCACAGCAAGGTGTCCCCAGATCCTTTTCTTTTCCAGGTTAAACAACCCCAACTCTTCTCAGTCTTTCTTCATAAGAGAGGTGTTCCAGTCCTCTGACCATTTTCATGGCCACCTTTGAATGCACTCAGACAGATCCATGTTTTCTTGCACTGGAGACACCAGAGCTGGACACAGTACTCCAGGTGGGGTATTACTAAAGTTCAGTAGAGGGGGAGAATCCCCTCACTCCAACTGTTGGCTACACTTCTTGTGATGCAGCCCAGGATATGATTGGCTTTCTGGGCTGCAAGCGCACACTGACAGCTCATATCTGATTTTTCATCAGTGTCCCCAAGTCCTTCCCTGCAGGGCTGTTCTCAATCAATTCATGCTCCAGTCTGTTGTGATACTCGGGAATGCCCCGACCCATGTGCAGGACTTTGCACTTGGCCTTGTTGAACTTCATGTGGTTGGCAGAGGCCCACCTTTCCAGCCTGTAAATGTCCCTCTGAATGGCAACCCTTCCCTCCAGCATGTCAACTGCACCACAGCTTGGTGTCATGCAAACTTGCTGAGGGTGCACTCAATGCCACTGTCTGTGTTGTTGATTTTATTAAATAGTATTTGTCCAAGTATGGGCCCTTGAGGGACGCCACTGGTTTCCACTTTGGCATTGAGCCACTGGCTATAGCTCTTCGGATGCAAGCATCCAGACAGTTCCTTATCCACCTAACAGTCCAACTGTCAAACCCATATCTCTCCAATTTAATGGCTAGAATGTTGTGGGGGACCGTAACAATAATAGGCCTGTGTGAAGATGAGCACAGACTGCTGATATGGTTCTTGTTTTAGCAGGACACTTAATTCAGTGGCAAAAGAGGCTCATTCTGATCATAGAATCATAGAATG
>NW_010241664.1:0-8655 GCF_000690775.1 Eurypyga helias
ATTCTATGATTCTATGAAATACTGACACCTGCTTTGTTATGGGGAGGGTAATGAGGGTAAGTGGGTGCATTGCCAGGTCTAGCAGCAAAGCTTGTCTTCTACATGGTGACAGCTACAGGTGGCGTAGGGTTGATACTTCGTTCAGCAATGCTAAATTCAATTAAGAACCTAATTGTGTATTAATCTTGAAGTTCTGAAACGCTTTGTTGTGCAGAAGTTGTTAAGAGGCTTAAAGAAGCATCAGAATTCTCAGCTTTCTTTTCATTTCCGTGTCAGCACACTATCTTGAGTTAGATCTACCATGGTAAAGAGTAACGAATAAGGGAAAATCTGCAATGATGAATTACAGCTTTGCGAGGCCAGAAATGTTACTTGTCATAACGTTCTTTCTTTTGAAAATCAAGTATGTTACGATGGAGAGGAACGTCCTGAGTGGCAAGGTTTTCTGCTAGAAGGCACGATGCACACATCATGCTGTGGCATGTAGTGAAGAGCAGGCTGACTGCTAATTAGTCCTGTCGTCTGGGGTTCTGCATGACAACAGCTGCAGGAATATGGTGCTGAACCCTGCGTATTCATCCTTGGAAGTGTCCAAGGCCAGGCTGGATGAGGCTTGGAGCAACCTGGTCTAGTGGAAGGTGTCCCTGCCCATGGCAGGGGGTGAGACTGGGTGGGCTTCAAGGTCCCTTCCCACCCAAACCAGTCTGTGATTCTATATGTGAATTCTATATTTTGAGCAATGATGCAGAGCCTGGCAGGAGACAGCAATGTATGGAGAGATCTTTGTTCAACAGCACCACCTTCCTTGAACACTGGCTGGCAAAGGAAATAACATTTCCCTCTTTCACACTCTTCATTTCCGTGTATTTTCTTAGTCGTTCAGTGTGTGACTTCCTTATGTTAAATTGCATACTTCTAAAGAAAACTGTATTTGCTGTTATTTTCAGGCTGGGAATGGAAGCATATACCTGCCAAGAAAATACTTGCAAAATATTACAGGGAAGTGCTTAACAGACTGGTCTAGTAAATTGTTTTTTATTATTAGAAAACAGTCACAGGAGAAATAAAACAAAAGTTTTCTTCAAAAAGTGTCTTTAGAAAGAGGGTGGGGAGGCACTGGGACAGGTTGCCCAGAGAAGCTGTGGATGCCCCATCCCTGGAAGTGTCCAAGGCCAGGCTGGATGAGGCTTGGAGCAACCTGGTCTAGTGGAAGGTGTCCCTGCCCATGGCAGGGGGGTTGGAACTGGATGATCTTTAAGGTCCCTTCCAACCCAAACCATTCTATGATCCTATGATTCTATGATCAATGCCCAGAGCGCTCTGTCGACATGGCATATAGGAAAAAAGTAGCTTACGTGGAATTTGGCACCTGAATTTGGAAACTCTAAGCAGGGAGTGTTTGCAGAGTTTCCTCTCTTACCCTACTGCTGGTACCAAAGAAATGAGAGCAAGGACATGGAGGCACCTGGCCCCATACTCTGACTTCCTTTTCATAACATTCAGGACAGTCATGACTAAATCTGTTGGAAAACCTAAGGGATATGCAGGCAGGGACTCTGTGACGAATTAGAAATAAACTGTCCAATATTTGTATTCTCATGTAAATAAGCACACTGAACTACCGAGCACAGAGGCATGAACAGTTTGTAAAAGTCTGCATTTTTGGTTGTATTTCAGCTCATTCAAACAAACAAATTGAAACATTATCCCAGCATCCATGGTGACTTCAGCAACGACTTCAAGCAGCCGTGTGTGGTGTTCACTGGCCACCCCTCTCTTAGATTTGGGGATGTGGTTCATTTCATGGAGTTGTGGGGAAAGTCTAGCTTGAACACTGTCATATTCACAGGTAAGTAAAGTGCAGATATCATTATCAAATGAACAGTACGTTGTGCACTCTGGGTAAGCGTGTCCACTTCCTAGGGTCTTCACTCATTTGTCCTCGGGCAGAAGTTTCTGACTTCAGCTGGAGCTCATGTAAATTAAGACCCCAGGATTGACCGTGGGGACAAATGTAATTATTGTGCCATTTAATTCATTTTAGCCCTGCAGAGCCAACCTTTGCCATGCAGACTCCATTCCTGCCATTTCTAAGCAAAATCTTTCTCATGCACAGCAGTAAAATGCCTACAGGAAATTAATTTTGGAATGAAAAGCAGCTGGCTGCAAGTTAAACCCAGGCAAGACCTAACTGATGCTGGTCAGAAAGCAGAAACACCACTTCTCCAGGTTCCATGAGAATGACAAACCTTTCCTCAGCCCTTCTGCCCTTTCATCAGAACCTCAAGCAGACAGGCTGTTTCTGAAGATGTTTCTGTCATCTCTGCTGTTTCAGAAGTGTGCTCCCCACGCAGACCTGGCAGTAGCGATCTGTGCCGTTCCTGCCTTTTGGCTGAGCTTTTTTCCAGACGCTTTCTGGCTGACAGACACGTTTGTATCTGCAGCTGAAGGTACAGCTCTAGCTAACACCACAGGGAGCTGTTTTCTTTCTCAGTGACTCAGGCAGCCAGGGGCACAACAGGTCTTTTAAGATCCTCCACTTCTCCCACTTTGCCTCTAGTGCTGACCCTACTTTTCATGGATTTAATGAATCGAGCCCTCTCCAATTCAGACTGAGCTATGGTCTGAGATCCACAGGGCAGCTCCATCCTGGGACCATTAACAGCCAAACAAAGTAATTAAGAGCGAACGTGAAGCTTTGGTGAAATCTGGCAAAGGGGACATCCTTCCAGAGCTTGATCTCCTTTAAAAATACTTCCAGGCCTTCCCTCAAACTGCCATTATGTCCAGACGCCTCCTCTTTATACCCAGTGTGTCATCCAAACAGAACCTCTTCACATCTGAGGAGGGAAATAACCCTTTAGGCCACCGCTACTGGTTTTATGTATGACAGGCAGTGGTGTAACTGGGAGATGTTGTATACAGCTTACTGAGATAAAGAAGGTGTGGATTTTAGACCAGGACAAAGTAATTAGAAACGGGGAGGAGAACACGGAATAACTGATCACACCCACTCCCACAGCAAGGGTCTGATGGAATCTCACCGTTAGACTTGTTTTCCTCCTCGTTTTAGTGAGTAGGATTGCTGGAAAGCCTATAACCTCCTAAAGCAAGGAGGATTGGGAAAGGGTCATTTCCCTCCTCCTTTGTTTTTCTAACTGTAGACTTGAAGCTAGTGGTGAGCCAGTCCCTTTGACTCTTTCACAATATTGGTGCCAAAAAGCGTCACAGCATCGTGACACTGTTAACCCGATTTGGAAAGATTTAAAGAAGTGTGTAATTAGCCCTGCTGCAAGGGGAGGGAAGATACAAGGGGGTTCCGGCTGAGATAAGACACTTAAATCTAGTCTGGAAACAGCGCGTGGTACCGCAGCAATAACGTCATAGCTGTTACAGTACCCATCACTCCTGACCTTTGGGGTAGTTTCAAGAGATATGCCCTAATTACAGTAAATTGCATTGTCTTGGAGACAGTGAATTCTAATCCAGTTGGGACTTCAATTAAAACCAGACCGTGTACACCCTTTGCTGGGTTGTGTATTTCATGAATCCTGAGGAAATCGGTGGCATTAATCATGTTCTGAATGTGTTAGCCACCAGCAGCGAGGGTGTCAGAAACTGGCCTTTAATGGCAAGAGCTCGTATTCTGTGCCTTCTTGTTGGGAGAGGTGATTGACCTTCCAGTACTGAAATGTAAACCTGTGAAATGAGGAGCTGGAGCAGATTCCTATTAGGACGTGGCAAGCTGTTAAGGCCTCTGAATGACAGCCGTAACAACCTGTGGATACATCAGGTCCTCATCTTTGAGATTCATTCCCAGTTCCTACTTCAAATGAAACTCCAGTTGAGATTCGCTTTGGTTGTGATGACCTGGGAGCGCGTAGCGATTCCGTGTGCTTGCGGTGGTTTGTTTCCTAAATTTGTCTCTCCGTGGCTTTTGGCCTCGTGTCTCTGTCGGCATATCCACTCGGCAGGATGTTCCTACTTCCTTACGACCGTCTCAGCTGGAACAGGCATCTTTGTCTACAGAAATTCTTAGCAGGTTAAATGCTTCATCTCTTGGTAACTCCAGTGGAAATCGGAAGCACCTCCATTGGTGCCCAGGATTTTTATTATTTAATTACTCAGCTTCTTCTCTTTTAAGATAAAATCCCCTGTCGTTATGAAAGAAATTTGGTCCTTTGAAGCAATATGTGATAGTAAATGATACTCTTAACTTTTTCTGTGATAGACTCCTGGTTTCTAGTAATTAGGACCTTTAAACTACAGGCCGTGCAGTATTGTTAATGATGACACTGCTTGTTCAGTCCACAGGAGCTGGGTAGCCTCCACCTTTCCAATTTGTAATGTAAAAACCAACCACGAGAGAGAATATAGACTGACACAGCAGCGGCAGCCAATGCCCAGGACACCAGCTGTGAGTGAGCTGTAGCGCAGCTCTGCTTGCTTGTGTCTGCGGATGTTACCGCTGAAAAGGTATTGAATAGATTACGGAATAAAAATATTGAATACCACGAAGCCACAAAGAAACTGCAGGAGAAAACAGGGTAGAAAGAGGTCTGCTTCTGGCTGTCTCACCGATAACAACACTGCTTTAGAAACTAACTTCCTGGGAGATCTTAAAAACAGCTCGTGCATGCCACGTTAGTGCTGCACAGTGGAAGGTTTTATAACTCCTTGTCACACAGTGGTAAATCAGACATCTTGGGGGAAAAGCTAAAGACCTTAATTCTGTCAGAAAAAGTCAATCCGTGTCCTTGACAGGCACTGTCTGCCATCAGACAGGTGACGTCTGCTTTTTTGGTGGGCTCAAAACAGCTATTCCTGTGGGTCACGAGTTCACGGTGAGACCAGCTCAAGTTATGCTTTTCACATGTTCTAAATCCTGTCTTAGAATTCCTGCCTTCGAATCTCTTGCTTTTCCAAGGCTGCTTACATTCTTATTAGTTTTTCAGAGAGACTGCAGACTGGATGCCATTTTGGATTCTTAGATCAAACAACTCATGTCTGTAGATTATCAGAGGATCATAGAATGGTTTGGGTTGGAAGGGACCTTAAAGCTTCTCTGGGCAACCTGTCCCAGTGCCTCACCACCCTCTCCGGGAAGAACTTCTCCCATGCTTCTCATGGGCATTTCTCTCACGTGCAGCTGTATTTGAGCTGTCACCCTGCACGTTGTGCTGCCAGCACAGAATCAGGGAATGATTTGGGTTGGAAGAGACCTCAAAGCCCCCCCAGTGCCACCCCCTGCCATGGGCAGGGACACCTTCCACTAGACCAGGTTGCTCCAAGCCTCATCCAGCCTCGCCTTGGACACTTCCAGGGATGGGACATCCACAGCTTCTCTGGGCAGAATAATCAGAATATCCTCTGACTTAACCTCAGTTGACCACTGATCGTTCTTCAACTAGCAGCTTCCCAGTATTCCTATTTTTAAACTTCTATTCATCGCTACTAAACTTAACTGCCATTAACTCCCATTTTTCACATCGATATTTTTAGGCTTTGTTTCACTGCCACTAACACATCTGCTTTTAACTAGCATGGCTTTTTGCCCAGGATAATTTTTATTTCACATTTGTGGATACATGGCTTTTTGTGCATTTAGTAAGATGTTCTTATACAACTATAATCTGTTGTTAATATTTCTCACTTTGATATTCCCAGGCAGTTATTCTGACAATGGCTTTAAACTTGGGGAAATTACCCCTTTGGCTGTTCCAAACGTATGTACCATTGCCTGATGCTATATTGTGTTCTCACGGGGTAAATATAACCACATCAGGATCACTGATACTTAGCCAGCAGCAGATTTTTAGGCTAACAGTTAACTTGCCTTTATCAGTAGGAGGAGGCCCAGTACTGACTGTCGGATGCCATGCTGGGTGCTGAACTTC
The DNA here is from genome assembly GCF_000690775.1 of Eurypyga helias. NCBI lineage: Eukaryota > Metazoa > Chordata > Aves > Eurypygiformes > Eurypygidae > Eurypyga > Eurypyga helias. The sequence continues at coordinate 5,898 of NW_010241664.1, forward strand.
CTCTGGTAAAGCTTTAAGGACATTTTTTCTTTCTGTCTACATGAGAAATCCAGCCAGTGCTCTCCCCGGGGTGACCTGAGAACACAGAAGGCAGCTGTCTGAGTCTAGACTGAAATTTCTGTGTTTACATTTCCTTTAAGTTCATCATTTTACACAGCCTGAGCAGGTACCGGAGAAATCCCTCATACCCTTTTCTAGCACGGCTCGGTGGTTCGTGACTGTGCTTCACTCTGCAGGTTGTCCTTGAGGCTCTGTGGTGCAGAACAGCCTAGCAGATAAGTCTTTCATGCATCCCTGTCTTTTTTTTCCATTCCGTTACCAAACTGATAAGCTGGGGAAGGGGCTGGAGCACAATTCCTGTGAGGAGCGGCTGAGGGAGCTGGGGGGTTCAGCCTGGAGAAGAGGAGGCTCAGGGAGACCTTATCGCTCCCTACAGCTCCCTGAAAGGGGGGTGCAGAGAGGGGGGTCGGTCTCTTCTCCCAAGGGACAAGCGATGGGACAAGAGGAAATGGCCTCAAGTGGTGCCAGGGGAGGTTTAGGTTGGATATCAGGGAAATCCCTTCCCGGAAAGGGCTGTCAAGGTTGGAAGGGGCTGCCCAGGGAGGGGGGAGTCCCCACCCCGGGAGGGGTTTCAGAGCCGTGTGGATGTGGGGCTCAGGGACATGGTTAGTGGGGGGCTGGGTGGTGCTGGGGTAATGGTTGGACTGGGTGATCTTAAAGGTCTTTTCCAACCAAAACAATTCCATGATTCTGATACCATTTTTTCCTTTCAGCTTGCCTTATGCGATCTGTCCCACAATTATGTCAGGTAGATAGTGATGGAATAAGCTTTTCCATATCATTCATTGGTGGCCCCCAGAATCAAGTGGCTACATGTATCCTACACTGTGCCACCTATGAGACCTGTTCTTCCATTCCCCAAAAATGGCACTTTTCTGTAGTGTTCTCGATGTTGTATTACTCTCTGTGAATAAAAGTCCATTCAGTGAATGACTTTTCCCTGGCAAACCTCTAATCTGATTTTTAGAAGTCAATAATAAGAGAACAAAGGGAAGTTGAGGCCTGCTAGGTCTAATAAAGATGCAAAGTAATGAAATTATCGCAGCTCCTCTCTCCCACTGGAAGCAACCTTCAGTTCATACTGGCCTGAAGTAGAACTGCTTTGCTGGTATAACTACAAAGCCCAATTGCCTGTTCCTTCAATGGTAGGGCTCCCTACACCTCCCCTTGGGTTATATTAAAATTTGGACCCTTGCTTTTCCACCAATCTGAACCTGGCACTTATATTAAAAAAAAGATACGTACATATATAAATACTGTAAGGAAAACGCGGAGCTGGGAGGGAATGTGTTTGCAGCAGAGGATGTTGGTACAGGTTTATCAGGATATGATCTTTACGCTGCGTTTGTGTCGTAGTGAAAAACAAGCTGACATTTGGGTTACCTGATGCTACCCAGAACGTATACATCTTGCTTTCTTTTACAGGTTCTGATTAAAAATAAGACATGATGGTTTTGTCTTGATTAAATTTGTTATAAAAATCATGCAATAATGTGTTCAAATGAAACACTGTGTTGCTTGATTAAAGTAAGACTAATTGTGGGCATAATTTTCATCAAATTAACAGAAAATAACGGATGGGGGAAGGAAGAAGGGAAGAGAAATCTCTAACAGAAGTAAAACTGCTGAACAACAGCTTGTCTAGACTAGAATGTGGAATCAGAGAGGAATTGGGCCGTCTTTGTTTTTAATAGTCACTCAGTGTTCTCAACCTTTCTGTTTTCAGAACCAGATTTCTCTTACCTGGATGCCCTGGCTCCTTATCAGCCTTTGGCGATGAAATGTGTTTACTGTCCCATTGACACAAGACTGAATTTTATTCAGGTGTCAAAATTACTCAAAGAAGTCCAGGTAATGAATTTCTGTTGCCTTTCCTTATGTTTCTTCACACACCTGCAATAAATAGGTCGATTGTGAACAATCCTTACATTAAACAGTAGCAAAATCAAGATCCCTGTTTAATGTGAGAGAGCACACAGCGTTGAGAGCTCTATCATCGTGCTCCAACGTGACTATGGAGTGACTGCCAATCTCTGCACAGAGTGGCTGGAAGATCCCTAAAACTTAAAGCACGGAGCAGATGGTGTGTACAATCCTTTCCTCTTTTTTTAGGTGTCTATAATCACGTTTTCCTCTTTGTATACGTAAGCCTGGCGGTGTCTAATACAGTTGTCATGTAACAGGTACCAAGTGCTGAGCATCCTCAGGGCCCTCAGCTTTAACCACCTCCTCTACTCTTTATCCCATGTTTGATACTTCCTTCGTCCTGGCACTGCTGTTCTGGAGTTCTACTCTCCTATTTCTTCCAAATCCACTACTTTCCTTCTCTATTCACAAAATCCAGACTTTCTAAGGTCTAGGAAGAAGGTCAGAGCATTCATTTAGTCTCTGCTTCCCCCGCCCTGACTCTTTCTGGCTTTAGTGGCCTCTCCTTGTCCACCCAGTGTGTTTCTTCCGAAATTTGCTTTCTGACTCATGACATAATTAAAATAATACCCTTTTTTTTATTCCCAGATGAACTTTTCCCTTTGATCTTTTTTTCAACTTGTTGAACACAAAAATACATACTCTTCCAAACCTCTTAACAATGTCTGGACCATTTTATCTCATTTCTGTGACCTGGCTTATCACCAAAAAACTAACAGAAACTGCCATTGCCTGCTCTTCTGACAAGCATAGAATCAGGGAATGATTTGGG
>NW_010241665.1:0-88404 GCF_000690775.1 Eurypyga helias
AACGTATTTCGGTTGGGGTTTTCCCGGTGCCGAGCGCGGTGGTGCGAGGACGGGAGCCGGGAGCGTTGCGGAACTCCCGGAGGATGCGGGTTCGATGAGCCTCTGCTGCGGGAACTCCGAACGGCTCCGCTTTGCCTTTTAAAGCGCGGGGAGACAGGTAGTTGGGAAGAGAGGTAGTTGGGCTCTGCTCGCTTTAACGTGCTTGGGTTTAGTTGGATTTGACGGAAATGTGCTCACCGGCAGGTGTTTAAAAAAAACCCTACAACATCGCACTTCAGGCCAAATGAGAGGTTAATGATGAAAATCGTCGTGCGTGCAGGCAGCGGATAGGAGTCAGTTGGGTGATTTCTGGTCCTCTGCTGTCTTTTGGGGAGCTCCATTAAATTCCGCGTGCGTCCGTCCTCTTCACGTGGTGTCGTTCGAAAGGAAAAATAACCCCCAGGTGGTGTGGGTTTTGCATGCACCCGCCTTCGCCAGCCCTAACTCCCCGGAGTTGTGCCTGGTGCTCCCGGGGAGCCGAAGATGCCCGGTCCGTGTCCAGAGCCCTGCTATTTATAAGACTTGGCAGAGCGAGGGAGGAGGAGGGAGGGATGCAGCACCAGGCTGTGGTTTGCCTTTTGCATAAACTACCGAGACAGGTTGCATATTGTTTGAGATGTTGCATCGGGGGAGGATTGGGGGGGTGGGGGAGAGAGGTGCAGAAGCTGAAGCGTTCCTAATCCTTCTCTTCTAGGGACCGTGGATCCGTGAAACGCTTCCCTCCGATGTGAATGCAGTGTCCCCTGTGGGATGCAGTAGGTGATGCCCAGCTCTACTGCAATGGCAATTGGAGCTCTCTCGAGTTCTCTTCTCGTAACCTGCTGCCTCATGGTTGCCCTCTGTAGCTCCACCATACCTGTACAAAAACTGGCCAAGGCTCAAGACAAACAGGAGATAAAGGCGAGCCAGGAAAAGAGGGATCACACGTCTACAAGGGACAGCCAGGCAGGCCCGGGGAAAATGAATGAGATCGGCAGGAGCAGGAGGGAGGAGGGTGGCAGGGACTGGAAGAGCAAAGGAAACAGGAACTACTCGAACAAGGAGTCTTGGACTAAGCAAAAGCAGGCGTGGAACAGCCAGGGGACGAGCAGTAAATCCGGGAGCATTCAAGTGCAAGAGCAAAGGGACGCCGCTGCCGAGGAACCTCAGGTGGCTGAAGATCCGTCTCTCCCAGAAGCTGTTGCGAGCGTCACCCCCGAGCCTCCGGAGGAGTACGCCTACCCGGACTACCGTGGGAAAGGCTGCGTGGACGAGAGCGGCTTCGTCTACGCCATCGGGGAGAAGTTTGCGCCGGGCCCCTCCGCCTGCCCCTGCCTCTGCACTGAAGAGGGCCCACTGTGCATACAGCCCGAGTGCCCCAGGCTCCACCCTCGCTGCGTCCATGTGGACACCACGCAGTGCTGCCCGCAGTGCAAGGAGAGGAAGAACTACTGCGAGTTTCGAGGGAAGACCTACCAGACCCTAGAGGAGTTCATGGTAAGGCCCCAAGGGCGTTTGGTGGGTCCTTCTCTTCTTTAAAGTGGTCTTTCAGGGGCCGTTCTGGGTCTTCCCCTCCGCTTTTCGTTTCAGTGTTGACACTACTTCTGCGGGGCTGTAAAATATTCCCCTCAAACATGACCTTTCTTGCTCTGTGGTACTGTAACATTTTTAAGTGAGGGGGCTGATCTTTATTAATTCCTTTGGTATTTACATTAAAAAGTGCTACTTGAAAGGATGCTGCTCGGCAGTGGCGTGGATTTTATGAAAATTTTCGGCAATACCTTTGTTTCCTTATTTAACTGTTAACTTTGAAACTTCTGCCCTGCAGGGATCGAGGAGGGTTTTATGGGCTGGCTTCTGTTCCTAGTAATCAGTCTGTGATGGTAACTTTTTCCTAACAGTCATCTCTCTTTTCCTTTTTAACCCTCTGAACTATGCTGCCAAGGTTGCATAATATTTGCTATTGGAGAGTGACTGTGGGTCTTCTTTTTAATAAGAACGTGGTTCGCAATCTGGTTCACAGTGATACCTGAGCAGGGGACTCAGAAAGCTTTATGTTTAGGGAAATCCTTTTAGACAGGGGCCTTTTTAGCATTATCCTACAAGGTCATCGTCACTGAAAATGCAGTTTAACTACAGAGCAGTGAAAAGTTCTGGAGTTGGGGCCAATTTCCCAGTTACTTACCTTGCCTTTTTCCTTTTAGTGTTTTATTGTGGCTGAGATCTGCAAGCAGCCTCTAAGAATTTGCATGTGAGTAACTCTTAGATGCAGGGCTGGTCCAAAACCTGTTTCTGAACAGAGCAGAGATTCTTTTTGAGCTGTTGAGGGAAGTATGAAATCAAGTTCTGGGTTCTGGAAGGTTGAGCCCCTCTCAGGATGGAGAAAAAGAAAATGTATTTGTAAAGGCAGTAAGTAAGTTGCCACCTCTGCTGTCTGTGGTACTTGTGTGTTCCTGGAAACTTAAACTTCGATTCATAATGTCTTTCTGTATTCTTCAACTTACTGAAAAATAAATAAAGGAGTTGAATTGCTTTCTCCAGAATAAATCACAGTGTTTTCCCCTTGCTCCCTTTAGGCAGTAATGTGTAGAGCACTAGTGGATTTTGAAGCATGGCAGAAAGTATTGTATCGTCCTCCCTTTTTCAGTGTCGCCCTCAAGGATCGCATTCAGCTTCGGGGTGGCAGTTTTCCACTTGAAGAGGGAGAAGGTACTTTTAACAGCAGCTAGTTGGTCTGACCTTTTCAGAGCTGGATTGTGAGATCCTTCCTTTGCCACTGAAGTTAATTATGAGGGGTGGCCAAACCAGTGATGCTTCTGCACACGTTCTCCGTGGGTCAGAGTTTTAAAGGCGTCTCCTCGCTCTTCATTCACACTCTTCTAACGAGTTGCATTTCTTTGTCTTTTTATGTAGTGGTGTCCTGTTAATGGCTGTAAAGCAAGCCTTAAAATACCTTACAGTGTTAAGCGTGTTGTGAGAAAATAAAACCTTAGGGCTCCCTATTGCATGTGAACATGGCTGGCAGCCTTGGTAAAAAGGGAGTGCTGAACTGTGACATTTACAGAAATATTCTGGAAAGACTTTGGCCTTCAGCTTTTTTTTTTATAACCCCATTCAGCCTTCAGCCCTTGTGTGGATACCTGCCTGTAACAAAACGTAGGTTCCCTTACCTCTTTGTGTTAGCCAGCTTCGGGAACAGGAGTGAGAAGGGATGCCTGCTCGGGATGCGCGAGGGAAGTTACTGACGCAGTTAGGCGGTGGAACTACAGCCCGTTTATTTTGATGTGTGTGGACCTTGGTTTTCAGTTGAGCTTCAGCGCTGGTTCTGGTACTGTGGGCACAAAACAGTGAATGCAGCTGTTTGCCCATTGTGGAGATGTCTGGCGAGGAAGGGTACAGATGTTGTCAGATTGCCACTCTCAGTGCAAGCAATTCCCAATGCAAGTAAGTGCACATGGTGTCAGAGGTCATTTTACAAGTTTAAAGATTTCGAACATCATTTTACGAGTTTAAAGTTGATGACCTTATAGAGGTTACTAATATGCTATGTCTTGATTAAGGTCGGGGAAGGAGTGACAAACGGATAGGGATGTGATTTTTTTTCTGCGTCTACACCTAGTATTTATTTGTGGCAAAGAGTACTAGACATCACTGAAGGAAGAAAAAGCTGACCTCCTAGGCGACATTCTCTGCACAATCATTTACGTATAGAAGTGTCAGCATCCATGCAAGTTTGGGAGCTTGCTTATACAGAATTCATAATGTGGCTTGACATGGCAAAAAATTGCCCTGACCAGAGGCAGTGCTAACCTGGAAGCTGAATGTGCCTGGGAATGGGAGGTTCGATGCATTTCTTCTTCCATTCATGGTCCTTCCTGCAGGCCTCACCTGTGTGTGCGTATGCACGTGGTTTTTGAAAAGGAGATGGCTGTCGACACAAAACGCAGCACTGGTGTGGAGGAAGGATGAGGTCTCTCCATCAGCACCACTCTATTCCTCTGTGGGTATCGGGAGGCAGGATGGCAGAGGGATCACTGTATCTGTACGAGTGGAACTGGGAACAAAAGCCTTAATTGGTGAAATGCAGCGAGGATAGGATTCTGCGCTGGAAGTGGCTGCGCACATGCTCCAGTAGATGTTTTTGCAGTCTTACAGTAAGATTGGAAAAGGCAGGCTGACTTACAAAGTCGTAGCCTTACAAGAGCCATCAATTATCTTCAGAAGTGTAGCGTTTGGGAACGACCTACGTTTCTGAAAGCTGTTGCTTCGTCTGTTGTCTTTATAATTTCTCTGCTACCAAAGATTTTATTTATTTGTGAATAAGTTACTTGGAAATCTGGAAGTCAATAAACCCAAATGGATTATGGAACATCTGTGGTATTTTGAAGGCACAAAGAAGTAAAACCAGGGCTGGTATGTTTATTCTTGTCAGCCTAACCCCATTCATGTTCTCCCGAGTTGTGTAAGTGGCAAGAAAATACTAATTAAAAATACAGCGCAATAGCAAATAAATTTGGGATTATGATTTGGGTTGGGTTTTTTTGTTTGCTTGTCTTTTTTTTAACTTAAGATTTTTTCAAGATTCAAGGAACCAAATGTAGTTTATATATATTTTTTTAATTCAGATTTTTTATTGGTTTAATGTGTTTGTGTTTGTTTTCTTTATTAAAGTTTGGCAAGTAGAAAGGGGGAAGAGAAAGCTCAAGTTACTTGGGACCAGAACTTCAATGAGAGCAAATGATTTGTTACTTCTTAATTGACAGTTTACACTAAGTTGCTGGATAAACCTACTACCCTTACTAAGCTACAGTTTTCTTCATGCCCCAGTAGTGGGAAATCTACCTGTTTACACAATGGTGTGTGTGCTGTTTTTACAACATCTGCAACTCCATTTATACATCTGCTTGTAAACTTCCCTTTAAACAATTCTAAAGAAGTTGGTTTGTTTGGTTTGTTTGTTTTCCATCTGTACTTGACTTTCTACAGGTTTTACGGCTGCCTGGTGAATTCGTAGAACTTCTGTTCCTCTTCTTGTCTTCCCACAGTGTTTGCATAGGCAGAACTACTGCTGCTGTAGAGTTAATAGCCTCGTCTGTAGACCACAGGGATGCAGTATCATTAGTCTTCAGAGAGCGGTTGGTAGGCGGTATTGTTTCCAGTCCAGCCTGGTTATGTCAGATGTGCTAAGCCTGAGTGCTGCTGGGCTGGTCGTTTCCCGGGCAAACAAACAGGATGCTCAGTGCATTGGCTGCCGCTAGGAACTGTGCTGATGGGAATGGGTTTACGTTGTAAGAGGAGAAGAGAGGAAATGAAGGATCGAATGTGTTTATTCCAATTTGTTCAGCTGTTGCTACATTACACACTGTGTTACTGTCTTTCTCTGGTGATGATTATGTTTCCGAGTATTAGGTTGCCATTAAGATATGGAAAGAAGTGGAGTTTTTCTACAGTTCCTTTTACATCCTGATGGTAGACAAAAAGCAAGGCACTACTGTTTAGTCCAAAGATGAACAAAGGTTGACACTAATACAATTTTGGTAGCCGCGGGGGTTCACTTACATGCCTGAAAAGAAATAAACACATGGAGACCTTCCTTAACTCTGCTACCATTACTCATATTGCTGGGCTGTGCAGATGACAGTAATTATTAAAGGTGTACTAAATGTATTCCCCTGAAATCCCATGAATACACATGAAGGGCATTATGCATTAACTGTGTACTTTGTTCATGAAAGATGCAGCCTGCAAGTGTATGTGCTGTACAGGATGGAAATGCATTATTCTGAGTCATCATTATTAGATGAAGATTAGATCAATTTTGTTTCTCATTCAGTAGTATTTTTGGTGCTTCATTAAATGGCTTCTCGTTCTAAGAATTTTAGGCATCTGTCAAATTTGGAATTCTAGTAAACAACCTACTTAATTAGAATATGTTTAAAATTTACAGATGAGAGATTTTAGGAATAACATCTGTGTGCTGCCTTGTTTCCTGATTATCATTCAGATACTCTAGTTTTTACATCACTTCTAATATTGAACAGCACAGCTACTAAGCAGTGTCCTGGGAGAGAGAATATCTGTTGTTGTAGTTACTGGTCTCATTGAACTGTGATGATTGGCAAATTTGCATCTTTTTAAAGTCTTGGCAAAAAATATTAAAACTGATTGAAAGCTATAGGTTTGCCTTGTTAAGCCTGATCCTTGGAATTAAGTTCTGGTAGCTTTGATCAAGTAAGATTCCTTAAAAATAATAGTAAATAAAAAATCAGTCCTCCTTCTAAAGCATGTTTTTATAATTTAGTAAGTGTTGCTTCTGGATATAACTCCAGAGGGAAGGATTCTTACTATTGACTTGCAGATTGTTAGAATCTCAGGTTTGCTGACAACTCAAAATTTCACGTGCAGTTCAAGTGATTGCCTGGAATACCTGAGCCTCTTTACTGAACACTGGATCAGAAACATCTGCTGACACTCTGGCTCTGCAAGCGAATGTGGCAGTTTATAAACAATTACAGGGCAAAGTTCTTGTCTCAAAGCCTGGAATAAATATCTGCAGTACTGGGCTGTCAGCCTCCTTGTAGCACTTTCCAAATGTCTGGTGTGGTGTTATCCTTGGTGGAGTGCAAAGCAAAGAGAAAACTGGAAGGGAGTAGCTAGCAAAAGAAGCCTAAAATAAATAATAGTAATAAAAGCCGAAAGCAACACAGCAAGAGACCCTGTTTAGGCTTTCTAAGCAGAGGGGATGATGTGAAAGGTATGTAGTGCATAAGCAAATAACAACCCTGGCAGGTGGGAAGAGAAGTGGCAAAGCATGGATGAGCATTTAGTTGGAGGTGAATGCTGTGCAAGCATCAGCATGTTTGAACTTCGGAATTGAGAAGGATGTAAAAGAGGCAAGCAAGTAGAGAATGGATTTGAGGAAAATGTGATGGGCTGCCTGAGAAATAGAGAGAAGAAACCAGATGATCTGCAAGTTAGACGTCTGGATGATTCTTCACAAGGAATAATTTGGTTTAGATTTGAGTTTAGTCTGCTTTTATTGGAGAAATGCAGCAGGTGATTGTTTGGCATCAGATGGAATCTGGAATGAAAAAGGGTCTATATAAAAATTCTAGGTTTACTTTACATCCTTACATCCTTAAGTAAACCTAGAATCTGCACAGATTATCAATTTAGAGGATCACTGGTAATACCATTCAGCTGCATTTTCACCTTGCGCTCTGAGCATGGATGCCACTGTGGTTGTTTTTGGAGTACAGCAATGAGATTTACAGTGTACCATTTATTGCTCTTTAGCATCCTTGTTTCCCTCTACCTCCAGTTCCTTGTGTGGTACGCAGACATCAGCGTTGCAGCGTGCCGTGCCTGCTCGGGAACACTGAAGAGGACAGCTGGAACTGTACATGTGAAAAATGCAGATATTTGAAAGTCCATTTTTTTTTTCCTAAATAGGGCCTTGCTGTTTTGTTTGGAATTAATTTCTTTGAAGTAGGTCATTCAAGTAATTATCTCATGGTACTCCTATTTTGTAGAGTTCTTTAAAACCAGTAACATTTCAGAAGATAAAGAAGATGACCTGTATTTTGCTTCACCCCTTTCTTTGAATTGCAATTTCTTTTCAGAAAGTTACCGGTATTACAAGAATGGCCCAGATACAATTAACATATGGGAAATACCTGAATTCAGAGGATGGGTTTTTTCCTGTTTCTCTTTAAAAATTATAATTCTCAATAAAATGCAACTTACTGCTACCAAAAAGCTTTCAAACCTGGAAAAATTGCAGTAAGGATTTCCATTAAAAGAAGGTTCATATTTCATTTAGCAAATATTTTTCTTCTTCAAATACAGCATTTTTGCTAAATTATTTTTTGAACCTCAAGTAGGATCAAACCAGGTTTTGTCTAAATTTTGAACTTAAATTGCTGAAAGTTCATTAGAAATATCGTAGGGAAATTTTTGCTTTATTTGTGTTAAAAGTCTAAAGTGTTCTTGTTCCCAAGATCCCTTTGACTTTCCCGTTTGGGGCACAGGTTCAGAGCAGAACCCGTGTGTTTTTCTGGTGCGGTTCTGTAATTTTGCAGGAGCCCACCTTCGCGCTCTGCATTATTCAGACCACAAAAAGCATTGTTTTAAAGGGGGGAGGAAAAAGAGGTGAAGGAAAGAAGAATGCAGGCGGGAAGGTAGGCATGCACTCTTCAGGAGGGCATTAATTGAAAGAGTTAAAAGATGGCTGGGTTTGTGTTCCAGGTTTCTCCGTGCGAGAAGTGTCGCTGTGAAGCCAATGGAGAAGTGCTGTGCACTGTCTCAGCTTGTCCCCAGACGGAGTGCGTGGACCCGGTGTATGAGCCCGATCAGTGCTGTCCTATCTGCAAAAATGGTGAGTGATGGCTGCAAAACTGAAAGGGGGCTTCTGCCAGAGAGACCCACGGTGCTCTGTCCTCGTTTTGAAAAATAATGGCAATATTTTCATTTTTCCCCAAATGGAGGTGGGGAAGAGTGTTCTGTGGGCGGTGTCTTCCCAGTGTGAGAACCCAGATCTTCCCTTGTCTGTGATGGACTTGATTATGACCTACAGGGAGTTTTGTTACCCAGGAGACAATTAGGGTGTTAATACCAGATAATGATGTGGCTTCTGAATATAAATTTTGCATGGATTCACTGTGGATATGTTTTATATAGGCACACAAAACAGAACTCAGGCTCATCGTGTTACACACCTTTCAACATGAATAGTAAAAGTTACTTTTGTTCTCCCTTCTTATTTGTTCCCCTTTCAGAAAGAGATTCTTCTCTTTTTTTTTTCCTGAGGCAAATCAAATGTACCTTATTGAGCTCATTTAATTTTCATAACTAAATGAATTAAACTCCCAAGTTTAATTGAATATTTTTCGTAACTAAATTAGACAGAAAGTCTCTCTACTCCCAGCAAGGGCTTGCATTAGATCAAAGTCTTGGTCTATTTAGAGGAAAGAAATTACATGACACAGTAGCTCATCACTTATAAAGAAGAAGTGATAATTTATTAATAGAAATGAAAGCTGCAAAATCTCAAATGAAATTATATTTTAAATGAAAAAAGACATTTAAAAATACTCAGATAATTTGCAGCTATATATTATTTTTCTAGAATAGGTGAGTTCCATTACATTAGCTAAAACAAACTGATTAAAATTGTGGAAAAGCTAGGAGAGGAGAGGAGTGTACAGCATCTGCTTTCCGCAAATTCAACAGTAGATGATAAGGGATAGTTAATTGCATTGGAGGAGTTTCATTTGTATGGGTATAAAAGTAATTGCTTCATATCCCTTAATTGGTTGTTACAACCCTGAAGGAATTTGTTCTCAGCTGTACAGCTTAAGGGCACTCTGCTTTTGGAGATGAGGACAGGCATTTTTTGAGGCATTTAGGGACTATTCCTGAGAAAGGCTGAATTTGGGAGTTGGTGGTGTGACAGCTAGCTGGTCCGGAGGATCCTTTAGCATTTGTTTGGTGCAAGAGCCTTCCTCACGTGCTCACAGGCTTTTCATGTGCACCACGCTGTGCTGCAGTTCTCCCCTTCGGAGTGACTCTTGGCAGGCAAAAGGTCTGTTTTCAGTGTCGGGGGTGACGTTACAAGCATTCCACATTCCATCTATGTGGTCTTTCCCACTGAATTTCTCCAGCGGTCTTAACACTGTTTGGAGCTGGATTGACTTTCCGTCTACGCACCTTTTCCCACAAGCATCACCGTAATGCACAGTGGTGGCCATCTCCCAGCGGTGGCTTGCCTTTAAACTAAGGGGGTACAGCAGTGTGGGACTTGGCTTGACTGTTGGCGTAGTCCGCTGACACGCTTCCCAGAAATAGGGGCCTTTGAAAAAAAAACTGTACGTAGAACGGGCCTTAGTTGTGGGGAGGCTGCCTTCCATCAGAGCGCTAAAGCTGAATTAGCTGAGTTCTGCCTGCAAGAAAAGTGTGGTCTCATCCTCAGCTTCTGAATCCCCAATATTACTTGCATATTCCTTGGATATAACCACAGGCTGGCATCCCTGACCCAGTTTCAGACCAAGGTGACCAGAGCTGCCTGTTTCCAGTGAGCTGTACTGTCACTTCTCTGCATGTCAGAGAACCAAGAGTGGCTTTCCTTGTTAGCTTTTAGAGGAGGAAAAAAGCCATTAACAATAACAACAAAACCAAGATAGTTCTGAAGCAGCTCAACTTTTCTAGCTTTGGTAGCGTATCACAAAGGAATTTCTGAGGAATCCTCTCCATCTGGGGAATGCATTTAAAAATCAAAAATACCAAGCTGTTTGCTTGAAGAGCTTATTTTAAAGCATGGGACATGTGCAGTTTGCAAGTAACTTCAGTGAATTGCTGAATGTTTTTAATTAGATCGGAGCAAAAACCTACTGAGCAGGAAAACCTAGCCTGCCTCATCCCCTCATTTTCAAGCCTACTGGAACAAATGCACTGTGAATGCGAGTCGGGGAAACAATCACCGCGTTGTGCTTCAGGGTGGATCGTTGCAGTGATGACATCAGTGACGTGGTGTTAGTGACCCAAAAGAGCTTGGGTGATGTACAGACAGCTCAGCTGCATAACCTGAGTGTTGGGAAAGGTGGAGCCCTGGAAAGCGTACAAGCAAGGTGACTGCTGCCGTGAGCTGTGTCCTGCCCTTGGTAGAGCAAGAAGCGGCGGGAGGCGAAGTTTAGGTTCTTTACATACACTAACATTTGCGTGGCAAAAGTGCATGGTCAGACTCTGATTTCCTTCCCTTCTTCTGGCACTTCACAACATACAACGCTTCCCCAAATTGCCTGGCCTGTGGATCGCTGGCAGTGAACCAACTGGGCGAGAGCTAAGCAACCGCATCTGTCGCTGGTAAGACCACATACAAGTGCCCAGTTAAGAGTTATGGAGGAGATCTAGTGAAACACTGCCATTATTAGAAATTAATGATTTTGGCCTCAGGGTGGGTGTGAGACACTGTGCATTATCCCTCGTGCAAAGGAGGGGATATAGTTGATTTCCCCAACCTGATTCCACTGAAGTGCTGGCAACTCTTCAGATGAGGAGTGGATAGGCAACTGCACATCAGGCTTACACAACTGCATGTGTGTGTAGGTATAGACTTACTTTCAATGTAAGAAATAGTGAATGGAAAACTTCCAGAGCAAAGGACAGTCTTATGAGTAGGATTTAATAATCTATATCGCATCCTGACTTTCAAGAAAGAGCCTACATACTTGCATAGCGGAAGACATCTTCTTTGCGGGCAGGGACAGGGAGTAATTAAAAGAAGTATCTGCTCTGAAAAATAGTTTACAGAAGGGATGAAAGGTGAGAAAATCTTGGGGTGAGGGAATTTTGCTGATTTTTGTGTGTCAGGTCACTACAGCTAAGGGAACTGTTTTGTGTTTATCTTATATACAAGCCTTGCAAGGAAGCAGGGTGGGGACAGGGGGGGAATGGAGGAGAGGCTTTCATCTTGTGTGGGTTGGTGCATTGAACTTCATGCTTTCAGTAACCAATGGCAGCAGCAACAAGAAATAACATCCAGAAGGTTAAATCTGACTTCAGAGAGTTGCATTAAGTAACAACTGCCCAATTCAGATCTCTGTCCTGCTTTACAGTACTAGTAACGTAGTTACTTCTGTAGAAGCCATCCCTGCTCACAGCGATATCGATAAGCTCAGATTTGGGTACAGACATTTCTACAGCTCGTATGGAGTGAAAGGTAAAGATAATAGGCACACAATTCCCTTTCCATTAGGAAAAGGCTGGGCACTTGTCACAGATTCATTTGAGGCAGTGGGAGGAGATGGGGGGTAATACTGAAAGTGAATTATCTTGCTAGATTAAATTACCTTGGTTGTCTGTTGCACTTCTGGTTCCAGTATTAGAGCCCTAATAGGCGTACACAGCTGAATGCCGCTTTGCCTGAAGCGTGCAGCCATGGAGCAGTCGATGGAGTTAAGGGTGGCCCTGCTCCTGCCAGTGTCTTTACAGGAGGATGAGATTAAGCCCACAGCCCACATGGAGCCTAGAGGAGAAGGTGGGGTTGCTAGAACAAAAACCACCTTGTCTAAGGTCCCCAAGATATTTTTATTTCATTATATGGCTGAAAGTTAGCCCCGGATGAGATGAAGCTGATCTTCCTACCATTTACCTATCTGTGCATCAGTGTTGTTTGTCTGTCTGCAGCAGAGAGAGCTGAGCTTCTCCTGTCAGCAAAGGCTCATTGCTGCGCTGCTGAAAATACAGGTGCTGATGCCCAGGGTCATATGTGTTCTCAGGGCCGTACCATCCACGGGAGATGTCTTTTCTCACCGTGCAATGGGGAGACTTTACTCTGGATGCAGCCATCTCGGGTGCCTTAGGTGGGATGACTCAGGACCTCATGTCATATTTAGGTTTGTAGTTATGGTTGAAATATATGGTTGGTTACCGCTGGTAAGGTGCAGGTCTAATATGATGTGGCCAGAAAGGGTAAATGGTTATGGTTTTGTACGCTGCTACTCTCAGGTTGACTCACTGAAACTTGCTTTAGTAACTTTATGTGCAATTACAGTGTTTAGGTATGAGGTGTCTTGAGAGTGCCTCTGAATGGCAAGTGGGGACCTTCGTCTCTGCAAAGGAGCTCCCAATGCGGGGTAAAAACCTGATGAAGGCTGGTAGAGCTGCCATCCCATTTTGTGACTCTTTGTACATGGGACTTTGTCTCACTGCAAGACTCAAAACTATTAAAAAATGGTGCTGATCAAGGCCATAGCCCCTGTGAGCTATCATCCCTCTAAAATCCATGTGGAGAGAAGTTGTGTTGGGCTGAGCGACCTGTCTGACCATAGCAAGGCTGAGGATGTTTATACTGGGCAGATAAAGGGAAGCTGCACCTTGGCAGCTCTCGTGATCTGGCTTTTTGCTGTTCCCTGCAGCCTCAGCTTTGCTCAAGCACCATGGAGAATCTGACCTGTAAAATCTAATGTCCTTCTGCAGTGTGTTTAAATAAAATATGATATGCCCTCAACCGTATGTGCCTTGATCTCAGCAATGAAGGAAGGACCATAATGCTGGTCAGGTAGAAGTCAAGGCAGGACTATTGCAAGGATCAGGAATTTAGTTGCTGTGAAATTTAAATAAATAGTGCCTTTGATTGTCCTCTCTTCCTATTTCTATTTTAAATATCTTTTTTTTTTCAGTCATGCTCTGGCAGCTAATGGGTGTATAGCAAAGAAGACACAGAAGTTTTAAAGCCCAAGAGTGATTCTTCAGTCTATGTTAGGAAGGGACCAAATCAGGTGGTCATGGTGGTCTGTTCTAGATTTAAAATATAGGAATCATGAAACGATTGTAAAGTGTGGTTTGTAAGATTGAAACAGTATTTAATTTATAAAAAAGGGAATTTACATTTAAAGATAATAACTTAATGAATTAGAAGCCATTGCAAACTAATCCCAGTTCCACCCATACTGTACGCGCCAGTGTGATTTGTTCCCTTCTGATGTGTTTGGTTCGGGCATTTGAACGCCTGGGTGTGCAGGGTAACGTTTGTTCCGTGTTTCTGTGTGCATGAGTCGCTTAGCAAAAACTTCTGCATAAACTTCCCTCTTCAATAGGCTGTGTTTCGCAAAGTGATTTATAATATGGGACTATTAACCAGGAAATATTAATGTTTCAGAGGGAATTAATGTTTCAGGGAGAAAAAACAACATTAAAGTTGCATGAACAGCTGCATGTGATTAAAATTGCCTAGTGAATATGCAGGTAGGTTGAAAATCTGCAGCAGATATTTTTGGCAGCTATTTATTGAAAATAAAGAAATATCAGACTTGCTTCTTAGTGGTTGCATTGGGCATTTGAAGTGGCTTCCAAATACGGTAGGTGAGGTCGGTAAAGTAGTTGCAGTATTTTTTGTTGTTGGTTTCTGCTGTTGAGGAAGTTCAGAGGAAGTTCAGTCTGTGTCGTCTTTATTCAAGCACTTTGTTTAACCCCATTTCATCTCTCTGATCACCTCCCTCGTTTTCTTTTTCGACTCTGAGGAGGTTGATGGCTACACAAGCTACGTGCGGTTGCTGTGCAGAAATCACACAATTCCCTTCTTGTGCCCTTTTTTCCACTGTTTGAATGTGCGTGGGTTACCACTGCAGAACGGGCTGAGCAAAGAATGGTACCAAACCCACACAGGCCTTGTCACTTCCAACTGTGCTGGGTTTGTGTGGTGGGGTTTTGGTAGTGGGAGAGGGGCTACAGGGGTGGCTCCTGTGAGAAGCTGCCTGAAGCTTCCCAGGCTCCAAGTTGGCCCTAACTCTGGCCATGGCTGAGGCAATCGGTGATGGTGGTAGTGTCTCTGGGATAACGTATTTAAGGGTGTGGGGAGGAAACTGCTGGGGTCTGAGGGATGGGATGGGATAGAGACACCCAGGCAGATCCCCAGGTCAGTGTGGAAAGGCAGGAGGAGTTGGGCCAGGAGTTGGGCCAGGGCAGAGGTTCCCCTGCAGCCCGTGGTGAGAGGGCAGGCTGTGCCCCTGCAGCCATGGAGGGTCACGGGGAGCAGAGACCCCCCTGCAGCCTGGGGAGGGCCCCACGCCGGAGCAGGCGGCTGTGCCCGAAGAGCCCATAACTCCATGGTAAGCCCGTGCTGGAGCAGGCTGCTCCTGAAGACTGCACTCCATGGGAGGGACCCACACTGGAGCAATTCGTGAAGAACTGCTGCTGCCCGTGGGAAGGACTCACATTGGAGAAGTTCGTGGAGGACTGTCTGCTGTGGGAGGGACCCACGCTGGAGCGGGGGCAGAGTGTGAGAGGGGGGGCAGAGTGTGAGAGGTCTTCCCGCTGAGGAGCAAGAAACAGCAGAGATAACATGTGACGGACTGACCACAACCCCCATTGCTCTGTCTGCCTGTGCTGCTCAGGGGAAGGAGATAGAGAAATGGGGAGCAAAGATGAGCCTGGGAAGAAGGGAGGGGTGGAGGGAAGGTGTGTTTTTTTTTTTTAAAGATCTGGCTTTATTTCTCATTGCTCTACTCTGATTTGCTTGGGAACGATTTGATTGGGAACTAATTAAATTAATTTTTCTTCCCCAAGTTGAGTCTGTTTTGCCCGCTGACCATAACAGGTAAGGGATCCCTCCCTGTCCTTGCCTTGACCCACGAGCCTTTCCTTATGTTTTCTCCACCACATCCCAGCGGGGGTGAGTGAGCAGGCAGCTGCATGGTGTTTTGTTGCCAGCTGGCCTAAACCATGACACCAACTCACATACATGTGCAGGCATGCACATGGGATTCAGGGTTGACTTGGTAGTTTCATGTTGAGCTGGCTAAGTAGTGGTAGGTGTTATTTCCTCTATGGGTATTTATTTAATGTACAAGTTATGTTGACTTCCAGGGTATATGCTTTTTATTCCTAATGATAGAAAGCAGTCATGGGATGAGAAGGATCTGGCTGAAGATAGGGCATAAGTATCCTGTTGTATGGAGCCTAAATCAGTTACCAGGACAAACCTATTTATATAGTGTATATGTATTTATTGCACATACATATAGTGTGGGTTTTGGTGGGGTTTTTTTTCGCCAAGAAGCCAAAATGCTTTCAGTTGAGAGTTCTGCTGTCTAAAGGCAGCTATACGTGTCTCTGAGTGTAAAGCATCCTGTCATTTTGCTGAGACACTTGAGGACAATCAGAAGTTATGCTAGTGTTCAGTATTTAAAGTAGTACTTAAGTAGGAGGATGTAGAAGAGCCTATTAAAATATAAAAGCAGTGTATCCTAGAAGCTTTCCAGAACTCACTCTGCAATATTTTCTCATTACAGGCTGCTACAGTGAGCCTGAGAAGCATTTCTTTGACAGACAGTTTTTCTCCTCTTACCTGATACTGCAAACTCGTATATCACAGCTAAATGCTGCTGTATCGGTCCTTTCCATGGCAGTTGCTTGCAGGGGGTGTCACTTTATTGTGGGTTGAAGCAAAAGTTGATGGTGATGTGCCCCAAATGGTTGTTTAGCAGTGGTGGTCCCAGGTGAGTGTGGGAAACAAGCCGCCAGCTCCTCATGGTGGAGGCAGAACTTCAGTGTGTCGTGGCTCCTGAGTTCTTTAAAAGATGTTTTGCTTCAACTCCAGAAGCAGAAAGATGAAAATGCTCTCTGTTCTGTACTGATAATAAAAAAAAGAAACTCTGCCATGCTTTGGTGAGGGGAAGAATAACTTTTCTGACAACTTTCATCTAATTAAAAAAAAACAACCAAACAAAAAAAAACCACCATCAAAAAAACCAAAACTGAGAAGGAGAGAGAGGAAGAGGGGTCTGATGTACCTTACGCTGCTCGCCACCGCAGTTTCAGGTATCTGTCGTCCTTGTTTAGTCCTGGATGCTGGTTCTAGCTCAGATAGGGAGGTGCCTTGGTGCTAATATCCACCCGGGTATTGGAGTACGCAGTGTGCTATTACTTGATTTGTCTTCCCTGACAGCTTCTCTTTTACATAGAGGTGCATTTGGGGATTTGCTTGTTTTCTAGTGAAAACAGCTAACCCACGCTCCTCAAAATGAAGTCATCGGTTGCTTTGGGATTTTGTTTGTTTGCTTGTTTTTAAGTTCTTTATGTAAGAATTTTCTGAGTTTGTACTGCGGTTTTATTTACCCACATAGAGACAGGCGAGATGTTTAAAACAGTGTTAACTTTGCTCCCCCGTGCTGCTACTGGATGTCTATTTTAATTTTGTATGTGTCGCTGATTGAAAATTGTGGCAAAGATTTGGGAGGCCTGTACGATTCCAAGGTCTGAAATACTTGTGTGCATCTTGCTGTATCCTTGGAATAATATTCCCTGTCAGTAGAATACTATAGTATTTGCTTAAATTATGAGCTCTTAGATTCTGAAACCCTGTCTTGCTCCAGTTTCACTTACCACAGGTTAATCCGTTATCCAGTGTTACCAGAGCCACTGCCACTGTCCACGTGAACTCTCTGTTGTATTCTTTGCACTTAATCCTGTTTGTAAATAAAGGAGTACTACAGCGATACACCAATAGGACTACATGGCTGATAAGTATTTTGCGGTGTGCTTAACAGGAGCAATGAAGGAAGATATATACCTTGTGTGTTTTGCTTTATATTCTTGTGGGTTTTTTCATTGCTATTTCATTAAGTTAAATGAGGCATCCAGGAGTGTGCTTGGCTTTGAGTGGAGGTGGAGGCTTATATTCAAGTGTTGTGGCATGTTAGTGTATTGGCAGTGCATCCCTCTGATGATAAATGATATATTCAAAATCGCCTTTTAAGTGCAATGTAATTTTCTCTGTTTATTTTTTACAGGAAATTAAGGTTAGGCATTAAGGAAGATGTGAATTGATCCAGGTGACTTACTGACTGATGGAAGCAGGGAATTGGCTGACTTTGTTAAACTTAATTTTTTAGCACTTTGCTCTTCTGGGGTTTGTGCTGTGCCTTTCCACACAGCGCAGGACTGCTGATGCGAGGCGTGCCTTATCCCAAAGAATGAGGAATTATGAGGAGTTATGTCTGAGGGCTTACATGAGCATGACAGCAATCTCTGAAGCTTTCTTCCAGTCCTGTTTGAACTGTATTTGTAAATGAAGTACAGATCTGATGAAAAGCAGGAAAACTTGGTTCCTTTCCTGCCATCAGTTTGACCAGGGGCTGACTTGTACACCTCTGCCTGTGTTTGGGAAAGGATTCTGTAGGAAGATGAGCAATGGGTTCTTAGGGGACAGGCTAAAAGCTTCTTGTATTTTTTATTAATATTTGTAAAATCGCAGTGCTTGTTTTTCTTGTTGCTCTAAATAGCATCTTAGAGTTTCAAACTACTGTACTGGGGAACCCCCCTACAATGTGTGCTGCCAGAGTCCTGAATTAAGTCCCTGATGGTTACCTCTGCCCAGCAGGTCAGACATCTTTATCAGGTGGAGGCTCAAGTGTTTTCCTAATTTAAAACCTTGATCTTTAAGCTGGAAGCAGCTTTTAGTTTGTGAACCTTTGGATTGCTTCCATGGGGGTAATTATCCATGCAGTTTTGCTTCCTTGAGCATGTTCAGCTGTACAGCAGTGATTAAAAAAAAAAAAAAAAAGACGAGAAAGAAAATAACAGTTTTTAAGTAATTGCTTACCTTCACCAGCACAGTTACCATAATGATCAGCGGTCAAAGTTTTTGGTTGCCTATCAGCTTTGGAATGCTGTTTTCATTTAGGAAAACCCTCTGATGTTTGGGTTTGGTTTTTTTCTGCCTACACTGGTGCTAGTTAAATTTTCATTAGAGGACTGACTTCCTACTGGAAAACATCACTTTCTTCTAAATGCCCCATTCTTTTGCTGAGTCTTCAGCTCTGCTCATTTCTGTGCTAGTAGCCCTTGGATTTGGAGGGGTGGGGGACCATTAAAAAGTTGGACACATAAATCCAGCTTACCTTACAGTCTTGTAGATGGCGAGTGTTTTTCTCCTGTGCCATTTCTTCTCGCGTTGCAACGCGTTGCCATTGCGCGCTGGTTACTGACCACCTTTCGCTGGAGTATCTGCAAGTAGCAAGTCACACGCTGTTGATCACCCGCAGGGAAAAGATAAGTGTGTCTTTGCTGCGTGCTCGCCCAACGTGTGATTTTAATGCTATTTTTTTTTTTCTTTTCCAATGGAATTGATCAGATCGAGAAGTGGCAAGAAGAAAAGAACAAGCAATGCATTGTAACAGGACTCAAAATACTCTTCGGTGAATAGCGTTGAATAACGAAGATCTATATCCAAGCAATTGCTTTCGGGCCTCTTGTGTTTGAAATACTTGCTCACAATGTTATCTCCTTTCTCAGAGGTAGTTCCAGGAGAGTGTGGTGTTAATTGCTTTTCCCAGAAAAAATGAAAGTATTACTCCTTACACTCCAATATAGTACTATTCCTTTCTGATAGTATGGTCTCAAACCCTCTCGAACATTTTGAGTTCAGAAGGGAAATCACTAGGTAAGCTGGGCAGTTTTGAGAGAGATACACAGTTAGTGAGTCCTGTTAAAGACAGAGGAGAAAGAAGGAGCTGTGATTGTTCATGATATTTGTGTTGTAATAAGACAACACAATGGTAAATGAAATTCAGCAAAACCGTATGTCATGTAGTGAAAGAAATTGCTTGGATGTTTTGATGACCTCTTGTTAAGATTTCTGCCAAGTGGTTTTAGTTAAATATCAGTGTGAAATGCTGTCTGTAAACATCTGTCAGATTTCATTACGAAAGGCTTGCATTTATTGGAAGTATGCTATTATGGACAGACTGGGTCCTCCCACCTGATTTGTGTAATCCTCTGTGTTTGCTGAGCACGCAGCAAGAGGAGGTTGCAGAAGTACAGAGGGGAGCAACAAGAAAGCTGAACATTCCCCTGTGAGAACAGATGAGGCCTTTAGTAGCGATAGCACATGAATTAAAAATCACGTGATGAAGTGTGGTACTGGGGGAGAGAGGTAGTGCCAATCAATGAAAGTCTTCCCTGTGCTCACAGGACAGAGTCAAGGGAGAAGCAAGAAAATCAAAAGGCATTGCACATGATAAGGTCTTTAATGCACCATGTAATTAACTCATGAACACACAGGAGAAGATAGTGTAGATACACAGTTTCCTAGGGCTAAAATAAAGATCATATCTTTGGTGGAAGGAATAAAATACTTTAACCTAGCGTGGTGAAACCGCACACTGTAGAGTCTAGTAGAAACCTGCGCACAGGAGTTCATTTTCACGTGAGCAGAAATGTAACCTTACTGTTTCCTACTGTCCACATCCTAGAATTTCCTTTTTTGAACTGCCTCTTTTTAAAGCTGAAAAATGGTTAGGCTGTCTTTGTCTTTAGCCCAGCCAAAGCCATCCTGGAAGTACACGTAACTCCTTGTTAAGGCAGTAGGACAGATCTTTCAAACAGCAGCAATCCTTTTCCCACGCAGGCGCCGCGCGATCCTTGCAGCGTGTGCTGGGACACAATAGCACATTAATTAGTACGTGCAGATGATGGAGGCGAGACCAAGTGAGGATGCCTTTTGGCACGGTCTGCTTTCGGCTGTTCTATCAAGCTGTATTTAAATGAGCTAAAGGTAGGTCACCCACAAATCGCTTGTGTAATAGCTGCCCACACTGCCTAAGACTTCTGAGGTTGGTCAAAGGACTCTCTGTAGTTACAGTTTGTTTGTGTTTAATACAATCTATTGAAGGGCTAATTGAGGGAAAAAAGGCTCAGAAGCAAATAAATTGTAGCAGTTTATGGACTTAGTTGTTATGTCAGTGCGATAGAGAATGTGCCACCCCACAATGGAAAGCTCATTATTTTCCTGCCGTGGCAGCTTGCTAACCTGATATATTGCTAATGAACGGATTAGATGGAGGTTTGACAGCCACTAACATAAGCGAATGATTGTTTTTAAGACAAGTTCATGTCTTAAAAATTACAAACTGATGCTGTGGTCCCTGCCAGGTCACTTAGTAGTAGGGGTTGGAAGGGACCTCTAGAGATCATCTAGTCCAACCCCAATGCCAGAGCAGGATCACCTAGAGTAGATCACACAGGAACAAGCCCAGGTGGCTTTGGAAAGTCTCCAGGGAAGGAGACCCCACCCCCTCTCTGGGCAGCCTGTTCCTGTGCTCTGTCACCATCATAGTGAAGAAGTATTTCCTTGTGTTCATGCTGAACCTTCTGTTTTCCAGTTTATGGCCATGATTATGACAACTTGGAGGCAATTCTCCACCCATAATTTAGTGTGTATCTCTCTTCTTCCGTAGTTACTTAAATCTAATTATACATGTGCATCCCTAAACACTCATATGTACAGCTGGAATATATGAGGAGGTCTCATTACCTGCTTTGTAGCCTAAACATTAAATCTGTAGGTTGGCTTTGGATTTCAGTGGGTTTAAATAAAGCATGTTTGCCTTCTCCTGTGGCTCCCATGGCATGTTTTACTGTGATGAGGTAAGCTGCTAAAAGATGACAGTCATCAGGTCCAAGCGTTGAGGGAAGCGAGATTCAAGTGTCTTGCCAAAGGCTGCCTGGCTTGCTGGCAAGCAGGCATTTGTCGAGTGTCCCATTTATATGCCTGTGGCGCTGAAAAATAACTACTTCCTTGATTTTTCTTGCTGGCAGTACATTCAGCAGAGAAGTTTTATCCATTACACAGTTTTCATTTCGAGCAGATGATATATTTGTTGGTATGAGAGGACTTCTTAATTGCACATAAATCAAGTGTTTAATCTTCACTCTTCTTAGTTAAGTTTGTTCTGACAGCTGATTCTTTCCAGTCAAAACGACTGGAGAGTCAAGTCAATTATCTTGAAATACATGGGTTTGTGTTTGTGCCTAGGCATGACTGATTAGGCTTTGGCTCTGAGGACTGTTGTGCACGCTCCCTCAGGGCACGGGTGCTTTCCCTCTGGCTGTGCTGCTGGCTGTGCAGTCACCTGGCTGCGGCTGTGCACCAGAAGATGCTTCCATGATAATCACTGTGCTATCAGCTAAGTGAAGGAGCAGTCTGGAAAGCTTTACAGTCCTTGGAGCAAGTTTTGGGGAGAGCAGAAGTTTTCTGGACTCTGGTTTTGGGGACTATTACCCGAGACAAATACTCAGGATGCGAAGTTGACGGTGAAAATCTCCCCTGTCGTGTTAGTGTAAATGAAATACAACACCTGGAGAATGTAAAAGGGAACTTAGATTCAGATGACGTAAAACCCACTCATATTTACCCTAAGCTGGGATCAGCTCCAGTAGTGGTTCTTACCCTTTGAGGTCCAGCTGCAGATTTCTAGCCTCCTGACTAAGCATGTTGCTTATACGTGCATATGTAGACACGTGTATATATATACGTATGCTGCAGGGGTAATCACACACGATGCTTAGTGAAAGCATTTCCCACTTCTGAAACTCCTTCTCAAAACACTTCCCTGCAGTGGGTCATGGCCATCATCCTCTTGCTTCACATCCCAGACACTAGGGACAAACTTTTTAGTAGGGTCTGTAGTGATAGGACAAGGGTTAATGGTTTTAAACTGAAAGAAGGTAGATTTAGACTAGATAGAAAGAAGAAATTCTTTATCATAAGGGTGGTGAAACTCTGGAACAGGTTTCCCACAGAAGTTGTCAATGCCCCATCCCTGGAAGTGTTCAAGGTCAGGTTGGACGGGGCTCTGAGTAACCCGACGTAGTGGAAGATGTCTCTGCTCATAGCAGAGACTCATAGCAGAGAGGTTGGGCTAGATGACCTTTAAAGCTCCCTTCCAGCCCAAACCATTCTGTGATGCTACGTGAATCTACATGCCTTTACATGATATAAAGACAGTGAGGTGGACTATGTACCAGAGTGGCAGCTGTAGCTTCCTCACTGCTTTCTTGAGACAAGTTGGTTGGCAGCTTGCTGGAACATGCTTATCCTTCCATCTGGGCTATATGGAAATGGATGCATGGGCGAAATACCTGCCCCTGTGGGCACACAGACCATCGCGCCCTCGTTCTGTGGAGAAAGCTGCAGGAGTACTGCACCAAGAGCTGCAAGGCTGGTTTTGCTACAGGGTGTGGGAGGACAAAAGGTTGCTTTGGTGTTACAGTCCCTGAGATGAAAGATGGTGTTTTGGTTGGCCGGCTGAAGATGTGGGCAGTTGTCATGTCATTAGCTGTGCCTAGCTTCTGCTGTAATACATTTGTTACAGTTATGAGTGTTTGTATTTCTTTTTTGTTGCCTTTTCCTCTTTTTAATAAGTGAAACCAGAGGTTTGGATTTAATCGTACCACCTCCACAGGCAGTAGTGCATCGCCCATAATTCAGCGTGACTGTAACTGATACGCAGGAGGTGGAGGTCCCTCCTTGGCTGCGTGCTCCTTACACTGGGGGTAGTGATGGGTTGGAGGTGCAAGAGCTTCGGGGCCTGAAGATGTGTTCCCAACTGGGCAGCTGCATAGAATGGTAAATTCCCACCTACTGTCACTAGAGGTCAGTGTTAAAGTAATTTTAAGGTCAAATCTCTTCTTACCATGTAGTGGGTTGCCTGTAAGTTCAGGCTGTGGGTGGTTGTGGCATAGGTGGGAGTTGTAAGAAATGAGTAACGTACTGAGCTTAAATAGTTGGGTCGAGTCTTTTCATACATTCCTGTAACCGCTATGCTGATTTACCTCCAGATCAATGACAAGATTACTTGGTCTGCTATCTTTTGTTTTCCCTCCCTGCTTACTTGCCTGCTTTATAATTAAAAATCTGTGTTCCTTTTTAAATCTGTGGGTTAGTTCATTAGCAGAGTTCTAAAGGAATAGCTGTTAAAATTATTTTCAGCTGCGGGTTGGTAACAGAAGGTAGATGCACAGATACTGTTACTGTCCTGTTGTGATTTGCTGGTTTTTGCATATCAACAGATGATTATGTAGGAGGTGGTGCCCGCGTGTATGAATGCGTCTTGTGTGCGGTCAGAGACATAAGACTCCCTCACAAAAGCCCTGGCTTTTTGGTGTAGGTCCTTTCAATCACCTTTGAATGTCCCAGCAGAAGAAGAACTGTATGTAACAGGCAGATCTTGATGCAAGTTGAATTTGAGTATTTAGTTGGTTTGATTTTTGGAATATACGTGTTTTGTTAAAATAAGTGCTACCTTTTGATGCCCAATTTTTCCTCCTGGAAGTAATGTATATAGATAGAAGTCTCAAATAGCAAGGTGTGTCCATTCATGCAAGAGCATCCAGTGTGTGGCCAAGTGGAGCTGCCTGTCTGTGTTGGGATATGTAACATGTCTGTAGGCCGTGCTTGTAGAAAGCTTCTGGATAAACTAGATTTCTGGCTGCCTGAGAATGCCAGGCCACCGGGGTACAGGAAAAGATGCTGCCAGTTGCTGTGGCTCACTGAGCCAGCCCTAATTGCCGTGGGAGCGATGGGGCTCTTGAGGAGTTGGTGTTATTTTCTGCCTATGAGCTTCCAGAGCTGCTTGTCTTTTGGTTTGTGGTTGCTTGCTTTGTTCATAGCAGATTGCGCTTAGCATTAATTGGCACTGTGTCTAATCCTTTCTGGTTTAGGACATATTGGCAAGGAAAAGAATTACATGACATGGCAGTGCCTGGAAAATAACAGAGTAGCCTCTTGTGAATGTGATTATTCATCAATATGTTTGAACATTGTGGTACACATCGATGAAGGAAAAACAGACTTGATGGGGAAAGGAAGGAAACTTCCCTGATTTCAGGGAGAGCGTGGTGTCTCCTGTGGCCCTTGTAACTCTAAAATAATGAACTTAATTTCAAACATGAGATTATTTGATTATATTTACCTTTATAATTCCAGATAAAATAGCGTTATTTAAATGGGTGTCATGCCTTCCATTTATGGAAGGTGAAATGGCATTTGCATGCTGTGCTGTCTCAAAGCCTTGACTTCCCCAAAATTGGTTTAGTGTGACAAAGCAGCCTCAGTGATAATTAAAGAGAGAATAGTTTAGCATAAATGCATAGATATGTGCTTTCATCACTTTAACAGAAAGACAGACGAGTAGTTCCCAGCAGTGAACTCTCAGTGCCTGATTTTCTGTAAAGAAAGTTCAAGAAATACTTAAGAATACCCAAACACCAATGATTTCAGCACTCACAAGATGCACACACTGCTGGATGAGTCAGTATAGATGGGTTTCCATGGATTGTTTGGGAGTTTGATTACATGACACAGATTTATTCAGTCAACCTCCATTTCTGTGGTAGTTTTTTTAGGAAGGTCAGTGATATGTCTGAGCCTAATTATCCCATCTGGCAAGTGTGCTCGAGGCACACAAGTTTCCTGCAGTTCATGTGCACAAAGAAATTATGTGGTTAGCACATTATTTATTCAGCTCTGATTCCTCAGCTGAATAGAAAGGTGTCTGCTGGCAGCTGGATTGCCCAGGGTAGGCTTAGATGTGGCTCTGGGAAAGGACTCGAGTTTGCATCTCCAGCTTTATGGGGAGAGCTTCCACTGCTGCTCTGCTATGGGGACTCTCATTTTCATCTTGGGTTTTTTAACTCATTCCTTCAATGTTCTGAGATTAGTTAAAAGCTGTGTGTTGATGCAGAACTTCCTTTCAATTTTTCAGAAGTTTCTTCCATTCTTCTGGTACCACTGAAATGTTAGGTGGACTTTCCAGAAGGACCTCCAGGTCTTCAAGCTGCAGCACCACGCGGCTAGCATCGTCTGGTTTAAGTCTTTATACAGACCTCCACGAGCACAGCATGTAGCTAGGCCAGCCACCTCCCTTGCAGTTCAGCAACACAGTGCCTCCGTACCACGTAGAAGTAATGTCGGAGAAGAACGCTGGTGGAGCAAATACCGTGTGCGTCGTCACGCACACACAGGACATGGACAAAAAAGGAAGTGAGCACGTTAACTCTTGGGTTACATATTAGCATACAAACTGCTAAAACCCTCCATTCTTTCCCAGGGCATCCATTCAAAATGTCAGCCAAAATTAATATGGATTACAGACAGTATATTTAAACTTTCACCAAGACTATGTGCAAACCCAAAATCTCAGAGACATCATTATTAACGAAGCTGCTCAGTCATATGCAATAATATAGATATATATTTTAAGACATCCATTTCCATGCTTTGTAATCCTATTTCAGCTCTAAAAAGAATGTAATATCATTCTTGCTGGAAAATGTTTTAGATAAATCTGTGAATTCAGTCAGAGCTGTATGTCCTTTATCTGCTGCTAAGCTCTTTCATTAGTGGCTCTTGACAAAACAGCGCTGTGTAACGTGTGACAGTCAAACTGATAAAAATCCTATTTTCTTTGTTTGACCAGAAACAGGTGTGCAGTCTACGTATTTTCTCTATGGGTTTTGAGACTGCTGACGCGAGGGGGATAGGTCTGTAGCTATCAGGTCTGCAGCCTGAATTGTGTCACTGGCCATTTTCCTGCTAGTACGAACTATACCTATTAGCAGAGACACAGAGCAAAGCTGTGCCAAACTGTGATAAAGATTTTACGCACTGGGACAATAAAAGCCAACAAAATATCGTTGTATCCCATGAACGTGCTAATACAGAGAGGTTTTGAAAAACTGTAATAAGTAAAACTCAAAGGAATAGCTTGTGCTTTTTTGATTTCCCCCACCTCTGTTTAGAATAATTTCATAAATTAGTAAAACCAGAGTGCGCTAGCCCTTGCTGTGCCTATGTGTGTAAGCATGCGGGCTTGTAGAGAGAGTAAACCCGTCTCTCTGGCGCTGCAGTGAAAATGTGGGTGCTTTTTCTAGTATAATCTTTGAAACGTGAAATGTTTCAACAAAAAGCTTATCATTCCTTTGTTTAGAAGATAACTTGCAAAACTTCTGGGACACCTTGACTATATGGAATAAAGTAACATTGTTTCCTAATAAATTTGATTTGATACGGTCAGCCATTATAATGCTCAAAGGAAGTGTAATGGCAGATATTTCCTGATCCTCTAAGCTGATCTTTAATTCTGACAGCATCTTAGTTCCAGTAGTGCTTAAGTGGTTTAAGGAAAGAAGATGGAAGGTATGGGAATGAGGTAGAATGAGAGAGAATGAAGTGAGAAAGGGTGGAGAAGTGATCAAGGAAGTTGGGAGAAGGACACTAAAAGGCTATGGCACGCTGAAGAACAAGGTTGCATACCCATAGTGAGGTAGAAGAGAGCAGCTCTTACTTGCAGCCTGATGTATGTTCTTCTTGTCTGTGTTTGGGGGAGAAGAATATATCCGGCCGCAGGGTGAAGTCTGAATGTTTACAGGTACAGAACTAGGGAGTGTGAAGCATGGAAAGCAGAGCCGTGGTGGCTCTATATTCTTCACAGACCCTGTGTCTGCTTGGCTGGCTATAACCCTGCAAGGCAGAGAGGAGCAAATTGCATGGTGCAAGATTGAATCCATCTTGCACTCCTGCGCGCGCCAGATTTATGTCATTGTTTTAATCATCCTCAACAAAGTCGTTCATCAGCATTTTAAAACTTTCCTCCTAGGACAGGAGCTAAGCAGCCATTTTATTGATGAGCTTATTGAGATTTTATATGTGTCTGACAGTGACTTTCATCACAGCACGGTTCTGTTGCTTTGGCAGGAGAATTTTATCTAAAATGTATGAAACAAAGGGAAGGGGGGCTTGGCACAGGCAAATGTTTATTAAAGAAATAAGGGAAGTTGGTGGTAGAGATCTCTAGCCAGTAAAGGCACTGGGGTGTTCAAGAAGTGAAACTATTAGCTGAAAATTCATAGGCTTTTTTTGTTTTGGTTTGGTTTATTAATTAGTTATTTCCCTCAGTCATAATAGACTTTTTAGGGCCTTGGAACTAATTTTGAGCAGCAGAGGAATTTAAGGAATGTAAGATTGAATGATTTAACATCTAAGTTGTTTTTTGCAGGGTAAACAGACATGACGTTTTTCATTGTTGTGTTACCGTCTTGTCTTGCACAAGCACAAAGTCATAGGCAAATGGGGAGTTTTTAGGAGACCAGAGGAGGGAGAAAGGGAAACTGTAAGATGCAGCCCTACACGTAAAGTATGCTCGAAGTCCAAAGTCGTACTTAAAATCTGTGTGATGCACATTATATACTCCCAGACTTTTGGTGTGTGGGGCAAGCATCCTGAGTGTGAGAAACACAGAATGGGAAACCTGAAAGCATCTCGTCCAGTATGAGTCCATGACATCCCTACGCTCTGTTGTTTGAGGCAAGACCACAGTGCCCAATTCTCTTGGCCACTGTCTTAAGCTGGTGTTTTCAGGGGAAAAAAAAATATTTGAGGTTTGAGAGATGATTTGCTTTTTCTTTGTCTTTCATTTTAAGGAGATGAGCATTTCCAATCTGTGGGTGACACCTGTAGCTCGTGTAAAGTTTTGGCAGGGATAATGGATTCATTGCTTGGATGAAATTACTCCCTCCCAGCTGCCTTTGCATGGTTTTGTGTTTGCTTGAATAAGTCACTCTCAGAGGATTTGTATCATAGATTTTTTGACCAGATCGAGCAACTTTATCATGGTTTCCCAGTGCCTCCTTCCTGAATTCATGTGGTCAAAAAAATCTCTGGATTAAAGAGAGACTTACGGTTTTGGGTCAGCTTTCACCATGTTTATGATGGCAATAGGAGTTAAGACCCTAAATCTGGGAACTAGGGTTTGATTAGGTAATAAGCATTATCTTAATGAAGAATAAAATGTAAAACCCTGATTTAACAGGTTTACAGTCTAAATACGTATTTATCATAAGGAATATAAAAAACAGAGGCCTATGTTATATTTGTAAATACAAATCTTAATGCCACAGTGCCCAAACTGCCAATTCCTGAACTACCAGTTGCCTATCTTTTGCACACAGTGGTTTTGTCACCCTGACACATCACATTTGATAGCCACAAAACACCAGGGATTTGGCTGGCTTGGAAGGGTGTGTATCAAGTACAGAGGGAGAAATCTGATCATTATTATTATTCATGAATGGGACAACTCAGTACAGTGTTTAGGTAATCCTGCTCCAAAATGAAGTTTGAATGTACTGGAAAATAGAAAATAATGTCAATCATTAATCTTTGGGCTTGGCCAGTGAATGAAGCAAGGAACCTTCAGGACACCTTTGAAAGTAATTATTATTCATTAACATGCTTATTCCAGTTTAATAAGCTTGCTTATTTGACCCTGACTTCAGTTTCTGTAATTGCTTCCATTAAGCTACGAAGGTGTGAATGTTTAAGTAAATTAGGGAGTTTCCACTTATCTGTCCCATCTATTTATTAAGAATATGTGTACTCAGGCATGTATTAGTGCCATCAATATTGCCGTGCTGTCTGGATTATTTGGAAAAAGAACAAGTATAAGAGGCATTCTTAGGTAAGGATTTACATGCAAACGAAGGTGAAGTGTGTCTGAGGTTGTTTTCTTTGTTTAGTATAATTTTAATTGCCAAACTTCTGACTCACTGGTTGAGACTGCAGCCAGGTTAGATCTGGGTCAGTGACTGTTTTCAAAATAGACCGTGCAGGTGTTGAGTTATGTGTACACTTATAAGTGTTTCCTGTGGGCTTCTGCTACATGAAATTGTGCAGTGCAGGAGAATTCAGATTGCCGCTGTAATGATATTACAGATTTTATTTAGCACAACTGCAAGGAAGGAGTTCCTTGCTCTGTAGACGGACATGTAGACAGAATGATAGAGCTTTGAGTTACCAAGGCTGTGTGTTGTATGGTTTGTGGTCATGCAGTCTGAACAAACCGAAATTAGGATAGAAGTTACCTCTGGAGAAAAAGGGAAAAAAAAGAAAAGAAGAAAAAGACCACCACCAAACCACAAAACAAAACCAACCCAGCAAAACCAAAGAAGGAAACACCAAGACAGTACCACAGTAGTGTACTGTCTTGATCTAGGACAAGGTCCTCTGTTGCCACCCACAGTAAACATCAACAGTTGCATTTCCCCATAGGGAAAAAAAAAAAAAAATGACCCACATTGCTGTGTATATTGCACTTGCTTTACAGTAAAGACAGTTGTGTTATTTTACTTTGTGTTTATTGGCAACAGCAAGACAGCTGTGAGGTGAGAAAGCAGACAGCCCCTGCTCTGAACGTCTCGCACCTTAAATAAATGCTTGTGCAAGGGAGAAGGCGAAGGGGGGCACTGGGCTTGTTGCACACACCGTCTCGGTGTGTGAAGGTGCTCTGTGACTCGGTACTTCCCGGTGCTGAAGGTGTGTTCAAGGTATTGAACTATTTGGAAGGTCTCTTCTTCACCTCCACCACTTGTGAGTTTAACTCTCTACCAAGCTGGTGTCTGCGTGTCCCACCATGGGAGATAGCAGCGTCTTGCTGTGTCTCCCAAGCTGAGATGTGGGTGGCTTAGAGAGGTTTAACAGAGGACGTCTTCTCCAAGACGCTCATGGCTCTCCATTTGCTATCTTTGGCCTGCCATTTTCCGCACTTTTCAAGCTCCTGCTCGCCCACAAAGTTGTGGTGGCTTTTGTGGCAGGGACTCCCTTCCCTTCAGCTCTTCACATGGGGATTGCTGCTACCTCCTCTTCTGGCTTCCAGGTGTCCTGGCTAGGAAAACAGGGTGGACCTTACTCTCAGCAGCTGGTGTAGTGTGAAACAACTGGCAGTGGAGAAACCAACCCTGAGGAGAAACCTAACTGGTCTGCAGCGGTGTTCTCCCGTACGGCTAGAGCTGAACGCGTGAGCCGCTGCGGTGCAGCGGTGCTCGCCGAGGAGCAGCTGAGGCACCGGCAAGCTGCTGTCACGTGGGGCGGGGTAGAAGTGGATCGGCTATAAACCACCTTGGGGTTTAAAGGATAGATGCTGGTGTCCAGCAGTGTGGTAGTCAGGTGCGCCGTCAGACCCGTCGGTGGCCGCTTCGTTAAGCTCCGGTGAAAATCAGGACAAAACTGGCAGCGGAGAGTTGGCGCGCCAGAGTTGTCATTCATTTTCTTTGTAAATCGTCTTTGGATTACTGATAATTAGAAGAGTGTTGACTCATTCACCTCTGCTTTGAAGCTACTGATTATTTGAAAAGGAATCAAGTGACCTTTGGGCGAGGCGGTGCCGGCTGCTCTGAACAGGGGGCTGCCGTGAGGGGAATTGTGCACCCAGCCGTAGGTTTAGGGTTGCGCGTCTGTCTTTGCTGCAGGTTTAATGTAATTTAAAATAAATGGGAAGATTGAAGGGTGTGGGACAAAGGGGAAAGCGCAGTGGAAAACTGGATGTCATTAATCTGTTAGGAAGTGTGCAGTCTTTGTTGTCTTGGTTGTTTAGATCCCATAGCATTAAAAATGGGATTAAAAGCACGTTCATTTTATACATCATATCTCCACCATTACAAGCACTTTCAAGTTGCAGTCAGTTAAGGCGCTTTTAATGATAATGACCCAATTATTTTTAAGACTTGGTAGTAAACATATCATGTCGATATTTTAAGGGTTTAAATTAATCATTTCAGTTTTACAACTTGGTAGAAGCTGCTGTAAGAAATAAGCATGCTGTGTGAAATTTCATTGGCCAGGCACCCTTTAATCTTACCCTGTTCTTGTTACAACAGGAAGCATTAATTAAAATTGGAAGCCCGTGAGGAATTATTTCTTTACTTGCAGTTTTCTTCGAATGGCATTGTTACATTCAAATCCTCCATGAAGGTCGTGGTTAAGGTAGTTTAACATCAGTGTATAGTTTTCCGTCTTTCAGAGACACGAATTGGTGTTTTCCCTGTACAGGATGCTGTCTCAGTTGCGTTATTATTTATTTTCTTTAATTTGATTATTAGAGTTTCTGATTACTTCCTTAAAAGGGGCGGAGGGAATAAAACCAGGTATTTCTTAATTAGTGTGAGATGACCAGAAACTCTGCCAATAGCCTTTTGGGGATGTCAGTGACTCTGGACAGGTAATATTACAGATGTCATCTCCTCTGTAATATTTGCCCAGTAGCAGCAGAACATGAAGTTCAGGGTTCAGGGTTCAGACTCCAGCGTATCTCCTGACTGCCTGGCACGACAGCGCAAGAAAGTCCTGAGCCTCAGTCAGACCTGACCTGAACCAGGTGGACTTGCTGCTCCTTAAACAGCTAAAGTTTCTTTTTTAGGCCAAAGATCAAGAGAAAGGGCTAAAGGACTAAGAACGAGTTCATCTAAATTGTCCTCCTGTTGCTCTCTTGTGTGTGGTGGGCTTTGCTCCAGCTCAGCGCCGTTGCCGTGGAGGTACCCGACATGGTGTGAGTGAGAGAGGGCTGCACTAGCTACGTGGAAAAAGAAGTCTACGCTTGTGCGCTCATTTATTTTATTTTGTAAGGGAGGCTGAGCTCTTGTTTCGGGTTTTCTGGATAGTCTAGTGTTTTCTAAAAAAACCAACCACCCAAACAAAACCCCAACGATCCATGATGAAACCTATGACTTTAAATTTCATCTTGCAGAACAAAGACTTTCTCAGTCTTCTTCTGCTTTCCTTTGCTCTGAGTTTTCATGCCAGACGAACCAAGGCTGTTTACTCCTGGGATCAACCATTCAGCTTACACAATGGACAGGTGAACGCTGACAGTGCTGGGCCCTGTTACAATAATGACTTAAATGTGAAGAATGGCCTGAATGCCCTTCCCGGGAGTTGGTGTTCCTCTTCTCAGGCTCTTAGTAGGCAGCTAGAGCACGTGTATGTCCCTGCAAGTTTGTACACTGTCTTAGTGTTAGAAAAAATTTCACTTCCTTCTAAAGAAGTGTAGTACACCAAGTCCAGATCTTGGCAAGTATGTTAAAGAAGAAATTATTTTCACTGGCAGTCTTCTATTTCCTACTGTATTTTAACATTTTAGTCATATACATGTATTTTAACTCTGATTTAGAATGTTAAGTAGAATACTATCTTTCTCCTTATATTTTCTGCAATGTAGATATATGATGTACTATACATTATATAATGTACTATATAATACACACGGCATGTATGCGTATATATGTGTGTGTACATACATATTCTTAATTTAGAAAACCCTGCTCCTGCAGTGAGTTTTGGTGTAATTTCATTATCTCATTGGCAGGGCATTGACAGGGACTGGGTATAAGTTGTGTTAAAGTCATCTACTTAAAACAAGCTAATGGCAGGATTGTAGCTTAGTCCCATTAGTAATGTCTCCTATTACATACTCTGTGTTTGCTTTAACTGGTCTATATCCCAGCTTTTCTGAGAAGAAAATGCCACTGAAAATGGTAAATATGGTAAATATATCCCAGTCCCTGTCTCTAAATGGAAAGGCATCCGCCACCAGTCTGTTTTAGTCAGTGAGCTGCAATCTGAAATTTCAACTGTTGTTAAAAACAAGGTGACAAATTTTTGTTTATTTGTTTTGGGCTCTTTTGGAAAGTGCCTGTTTGTAGATTCTGTTTTGGCCTTGATGACCATCTCTCAGTAGTAGCCTGGGAGTGATGAATGCATTCTTAATGATGCCACCCATCAATATATATGCTAGAGATATTTTATTTAAATTAAATTTTTTAAAATATTTAATAAAAGTATTCATGGATAATAACATTGAAATACCAGAGGGGAACTAAATAATTCTATGACTGATTTGCATTCTTTCTTGCCAAGTCAATTTCAAGAGCTCCAGGGTACTTTGGGATCCACTGAATTTCCAGTCTTCCTTTTAATATTGGCTACCCATCCATAAATTGCTGGTTCTGACAGGAGATGTTTGCATTGCAGGAGCTGTCTCCAACTGACACTTTCCTTATCCTGTGCGCTGGATGAGTAGAGAGTGAATCAGGTTTTGTTTTGGCAATGGAGATTTTTTAGCAGTGTTAATTGATAACAGTCATTGTGCTTTTAGGGATGTGGAGGTGGCATGTGAATTCCTCAATTTTCTGCAAGATAACAGAGAAAGCACTGTGTGCATTCACACATGAGAGGAGTATAGTCCCCTACAAACATTTCTCCAAATGTTTAGGTTTCACAATTTTCTTTGCTTGCAAGTGCACTGATCTGATATCACACCAAAAAAGCATTTTGATTTGTCAGTTCTTTGCAGATTCTGAGCCCATATGTTAACAACTTGATCATTCTTTGATTGATTTGTGTTGCGTGTTCTAAATTTCTGGTATACTGGACACATCACACCATTGCAGAGCCCAAGCAGGATGCCACGCGTGTATGCATTTAGCACTCTTAAAACTGACTTTGGTCCATTGTGTGTAGGATGAAGCACAAGCAAAGGCATTTGTTTGTGGTGTGGAGGTGATTTGAGAAGTGGGATTTTCTTGGAGGGGTTTTTGGTTTGCTAAAAGAGTAATTAACCGAAGCCATGGGGACACTTGTTC
Source organism: Eurypyga helias (assembly GCF_000690775.1). NCBI lineage: Eukaryota > Metazoa > Chordata > Aves > Eurypygiformes > Eurypygidae > Eurypyga > Eurypyga helias. Next base: position 33,769 of record NW_010241665.1, read on the forward strand.
TGCAGGACATCTCTGTTGTCAGATAGGCTGGGCTACCTTTCGTTGTCCCTTTCAGTTTCATGAGCCTTAGGTAAACGTTGTTGAAGGGATAGGGGTTTTTTCTTCTGTTGCTGTAACTTGCAGCTCTTTGCTTCAGATGAATGTTTTTGCTCTGTCCTGTGTTTTGTGTTAGAACATCTTAGGAAATTTCCTTTTAACACAGAGCATGATGCAAGTTCAGTGATTTTTTGCACTTTCATGTAGAGCTGATGGTTGAACACATTCCACAAACTCTATAGATGTTTTGCCAACAACATCAATTATTTGGATCATGTTCAATTTGTCAGTAATTTAGATAGGTGGCCTTGGAATGTTTTTATTAGGGCTAGTGCCATTCTATTCTTCTAAATAGAATTGCCCATTTTTATCATGTAGAGTCCCATCTACTGTTACCAGCAGGGAAGGAAAAGGGGCCAAGGCAAGTGTGTCAGAGACCCACTGGTGAGCAGCTCTTTCTGTTCTGAGTATTATGTCTGAATCGATTTCTTGAGGTCTTTGCAGAGCTTGCTCTGCGGAGCTCTGAAAATATACTTTCTACTGGGACGCCTGATCATGATGTTGAAGTGAAGGAAAATGGCTAGGAAGGTCATTCTTAGTGAAGGTATTGAATGTTTGCTTTTCTGCTCTGTGTAGTCAGAGCATCACCAGCAACATCCGGCACAGTTAATTGATGCATCAAGAGACTGACAGAACCTGCTCTAGCAACGTGTGTGGGGTTTTTTTCCAAAGTGTTTAAGAACTGCAAGAAAAAGGCCTCAATATCTGTGCTATCTTTTTGGATACGAAGTATCTGCCCAACTTGCATCTGTCCTTTGGGATTGTTCGGTTACAGCATGTGCCTCAGCAGTCTTGGACAGTTTCTCTGACAGGCAAAAAACTAGGGTATATCTCTGTAAATTCCTAAGGAGACACCATCATCTTCATTCACTTATTTCACCTTAATTCACAGTTTTGCCAGGAGCTGGAATTACACTTTGCATGCAGATCTGGGCAACTTACCGAAGACTGTCCATGACGATAGTCCTATAGTGATGCCAGCTGAAACTTGCATCTTCTGTAGTGTGCATTGTGCTGTCCTGTAGATTTGGAAAAATGTGTTGAGAACGTAGCAGCAGAACGAGTATGTGATGCACTTCAAACGCTTCCTTTTCTTGTTGTTGCTTTTAAATGGCACAAAAGTTTTCTAACGCCCTGTGGACTGGTAGTAACTGAAGTATAAACAAACTTGACAAACAAAATTGACACTTGTGGCATTCAACTTTCTTCTTGGTGACCATCTTGAAAAGGTACCCTTCTGGCCAGTCAGCCTTGTGTAGAAAGAAAATCATGCTGTACAAGTCAAACTTTCCTGATTTAGATTTTGCAGCTCAAATCCTAACACTTCCTTTCTCCTTCATGACTGAGCGGTGGGGCCATGGAATAAGTGTATGGCTATCAAACAGAGTTAGTGCTATTCAGAGGGAGAAAAAGTAGGGTTGTCATCATATTGCACAGATGGATTATACTCCTGTTATTATATTTTAAATACTGTTAACTCTGTGACTGTAGGTTGGTCATGGCTCCCAATGAGTTTGGTGGTGTGGAACCAAACCCCATCTTTTATTGCTGTCTTTTTTTAACTTGTTTTGGAATTTGCTCTTAGTACTGAATTCAGAATTGCCCCATAACGAATGAACTAGTGTTGCGTTAAGAGTAGTAATTTGGCAGAAGATAAACCCCCTTGCTTTCCAGCTTATCCTCAGATATCAGAGGGGCTGGGGGCGGCTAGGTTTAAATCCTGAATAATGCCCAGTTTGACACTGAGTCCGGTCTCTCGGATTCGCTCAGCTGTACCCCCCCCCAGCCACACTCTACGGGCTGACACTGCGCCCGGTGAGAAACTGTGCGACTGGATACGTGAGACAGAGCAGTTTATTTAAAGCGACAGTACAGGTTCTTTATGGATTGCCGGTGATGAATACACTGTCTGCAGGGTGTGTATACACAGGTGTTAAGATTAAAAATTACTGAAGCGCTAAATTAAAAAGCAACTCTATAGAGATTTCTAAGTTTCAAATCTTACCCAAAGGCGTCCCTGTGGGGGGGAGGAAAGGCTCAGCCCGTCGACTGATCCCAGAAGTCAGAGGTCCTGACTTGACTACGGTGGTGTCTTCCCTGACTTGTCCACGATGGTGTCTTCCCCAACATCGCCCTTTTCTTAGGCTACTTTTATATTGTTTTTTTACCTTCAAGGTGGAGCTTGAGTGGCCGTAGTCACACATACTTTTGTTAAGATTGGTGTAAAGTTTTCTCGCTTCGGTTTAAAGGTATAAGTTACCTAAAATTCAGAGCGCACGCTCAGTGAGGGGTGGTCTCACCTTGGAGGCGGGTAGCCTTTGGGATGGAGGGGTGTTTTGGGATTATAATGACATTATAATGAGCGAGGTTCACACAAGGACAGCAGTTCATCAGAAGGATGGACGACTGTTGGCTCAGGGTAGCAGAAGTACAGCGTGTCAGTGTTCGAAGTATCAGTAAGTTCCCACCGCTGCACCATTTTCACAGAGCCTGACCACGGAGTCTCCACTCCGTTCCACCCTCCGTGTGCTTTCCCAGGTTGCAGGTTATGTTGCTTAGGGAACCATTGTGGAAGGGATTCCATGCGTATCAGCTGCATACTACCCTGGAGGCCTCCTCAATAACTTTCTTTAATGTGCGAACAATGCTGTATTTTTAATACGAGTTTAAATTTCGAATTACGTCCAGTGGTTATCCTACAACCAGTAACACCTGATTTTGCAAAGGTAAGGCATCCATGCAGAGGGATCTATTCTCCAGTAAATGACAGAATGGGGTGTCTAACAGATGGACTATGTTCTCACATCATATCTCTTTCATATGCTTTTGTTACAAGAACCTCTTGCTCTCTGAAAATCTCTTCAATAAGAAGAGTCTTTAGCTCCAGACACAGGCAGATTCTTCCTTTCTCTGGCTTCTCCTCAGCTTGTGCAGTGGTATCAGGACCAAGTATGCAGGTATCAGGAGAAGAGTGTGAGGCCAAGGGACACTGGTTTTCAGTACAAATGTTTTTCCACTGCAGGGAACTTCGCTGTGTTCAGTCTGTTGTGGGAGGATGACCGGCACAGGGCGGCAGTTCAGTAACTTTCAAGCTGACACGTTGAGGAGACCCACGACTACCAGCAGGCCTGAGGAGCAGGCCGATGGCCGGCTGTGCTTTCCTGAAAGGGCTTGGACAAGTTCCATGCATTGAGCAAGATGGACAGAACTCACGTGGCCAAGAGCAGTCCTAGAGGCACTTTTTAAGATTGCTCTCCAGTCATGTTTAATTACACCTCTAGCTGAGTAAAACTTTCCCCAAGTTTTAAAATTCCCTGGCCCGTGCTTGGACTCCTGCAGCTTGAGGGATGTGACACTACTTCAGACTTGCTACTGTTTGTCTTCTAATCCTTCAAACAATCTCTCTCTTTTAATCCTTCAAACAAACATATTTTCAAAAGACTTTTTTTTGATTATAGTCAGCTGCTAGAACAGTTTGGCATCTCTGCCTATTTGCATCACCTGCCGAGAGCAGGAGCGGAGAAACAAATGCAAGACTAGTCCAGCATGTCCAGAGATGAGGTCCTGAGTGATTACTGCTTCTCCCCTAAACTCCCGTACATCTTTGTAGAAGCTAATGCTAATTAATCTAATTTCTTCAGGCAGTGTAAAGCTGTGATGGGGAGAGGGGATTGATTTTTTTGGGGTGATCCTTTTTTATAAAAAAATGTTTTTGCAGAAAATCATTCTGTTAATAAAAACAGGGCCACAGAAGTTTACTGTCTTGAAATAGATAGGTATTACTAAGACAAACATCCCAGATACATACATGGTAACAACTGTCAGCTGCAGATGCCAGAATAATGCTGTGCAAATCCTGCCTGCAGCTGCCGTGGGCAACGCTGAGGTAGGTCAGTCTGTGTGCCGCTCTCGTTTATGTGGATGGTCCAAAGGGTCTGAAAGCTTCACCCTGAGTCTAGCATGGCCTTGCAGGCTCCTGTGCTGTTCTGGCTGTGCAGCAAGATGGGAGAAGCAGAAGCTGGTCTCTGTGTAGCCTGTGTTGCCAGCTGCCCCTTCGCCCTGGGGGAGCTTTCTGAGGCCCCTGCTCCGTTCCGTTTCTTAGTTCAGATTCCTCCAGCTGTGCCTGGCAAGGTGCCTACCATGAGCTCCAGTCTGGCTTTTCCCTTTTGTCACTGGGAAGCACTGGAAGACGTTCTTTCTGCAGACAGGTCCCTGAAGAGCTTTCAGCTGGGTCTGGTGCAGACTCAGTGTTTGAGCCCATTTCAGGTGTTCCAGAAGCATTTTTAACCGTGAACATAGCCACCGTGTCTTACCCTGATTTGATCACTTTCAAAGCCTGAACCAATGCTTCTCCCCAAATTATCTTGTAACACAAAACGAGTACCTCCACGTGGGATGTTCCCCGCTGTGCCCTGCTGTGTGCCTGTGACTGTTCAGGAACACGCACTCCCTGTACCAGTTAGGCATCCTTGCACGGAGCAGGTTTTCTCCCTCGGGCTGGACACGCTTGGCTTTACTACTTTTCCGTTTGCAAAGGTGCTGGTTGTATGCTGAAGTTTTAACCTTGCCTTCGAAAAGAAAAATCTTAAATTCTTGCCCTCCTTCATAATCCTACAGTTAACAACTACCCAGCCAAGCAGCATTGGCGCAGGCTCTCAGCAGGGCTCGATTACTCTAAGTCACTCAAACTCACAAAGTCGGCATAGGTATTCTGGTGCATAAAAGCCGTGGATCTGGCTCATTTTTCACATGCTGTGAACACCATGAAACATGTTCACACAGGCCTCTGCTTTGCTGCAGAATTTCCTTTTGGCTGTGGAAAAAGTACATTTCAGAACTTCCTTATGTTTAAAATGGTAAGAATGGAAATCCCTTTCTCTTCCCTCTCCTGTTTTTTTCTTGCTTGACAATGAGTTATGGCAGAACAAGTTCTATTATACAGTAGTACATTGTATCACAATTAGGGTCTCTGATAGAGCATTAAATGTTACTGTTCTGTGCAATTTTCAGTTAAGCAACAGTTCTTCCTTTTCAGTTGTTTTTCATGCCGGTCCTCTGTCCTTATATATGTGTGCGTAGGGGCTTCATTTCACATTGTACCGATAAGTGATTTTAAATTTCTTAATTATTTGAGCGTGTGATGTGTGTCTGTGTGCGTGCCACCTTGGCACAGAAACAACAAAGTTATATGTATTATCTAAGACTAATTTATTTATAGAACAGAAGTTTGTGTGTGGGGCTGATCTCTCAACCAGCAGGGAACATTTCTATTTGATCAGGTTTTGAACTTAGCCATATATAACTTATTAGTGAAGTAAAAGAGCTTTGATGGCTTGACTTTGGGAAGCCAGGTTATTCTGTTCTCCCCTTCTTCCCACCCTCTTTAAAAAAACCTTCCTTCTGTTTCTCCTGTGTCCTACTGGCTGAATGTGTAGGTGCATCCTAAGTCCGACGTCGTTTGGTCTTGTGCATCATCAGCGTTGCCCGTACCGCGCCATGGTCAGCAGGAGGACAGGCTGCTTGCGCCACATGGTCTTGTCCGGAGAAGTCCAGTGTCTGGCATTCGTGGCTGGGGACAGATGCCCCTGTGCATGGTGATGAGGTCCATGGCACACCCCAGGTGTAAGGCCGTTTTGGATGAGTCGGGAATGGGGTTCTGGGGACACAATGTACTGCACAGCAGTCCCGTAAGCTACAGCTACCTGAAATGGCTCCCAAAGCCAAGGTTTCATTCTGCGTACTGTGAGGCAGCTGAGCAAAATCCTACACAGAAAATAACATGCCCTTTGAGAGATCTCTGGAAGTTCAGAGCACCAGGGGATTCAGATTGGACATGACATGATGGTTTTCCCACCTGTCAGCCCCTTGTGGTTAAACATACATGAAATTACTGTAACTCCTGTCAAAGTGACCTTTCACGGCCCTTTGTCATTTCGCAGTAGAAAGCCGTTCCATGAAAGGACTTCAGGAGGTCCTGCACGGCAGCAGCAGTTGGAGTGCCAACTTCCCAGACAGGGTGAGCGGACGTAACGCAGAAAGATACTCGTTCTGCAGTGTGATCACCCTCATGGAACAAACTCCCGAGAGGAGGATTTAGGAAGCATTTGGAAGGCCGTGGACTCTTTCTTTGGGAAGGTGTGCGCCTTCCCAAAGCACCTCATAACACCGCATCCCCATTTCTTTACCAAATTCCATCTTGAGCAGTTTTTGTTCTGTAGTATTGGTATAGTTTTGCTGATAGCATTGTGTCTGTTTTGCTCTACCCTAGGGTCACCTGCTTTTCAGTATCACAGTTTTTATTTTTTGAGATTTCAAAAGTTTTCCTACTAAAACTACTTCCTACTTTCTTCCTTTCCCACAGCTAACCTCCCTTGTTCGATCAAAGCAAAGAGGAAGAAATGAGAAAGAAGCGTGGGGAGGCAAAGAAGACCTTAATTTTCAATACCCAAAAAAAGAAAAAAGCTTAAATTCTCTTTAAGTTTTTCAAAAATCTTTTTTTGAAAGGAGGGCTGCTTAGAATGAAAAAAGCATGGAATGTTTTTTATTTCATGTTCCATGTAGAAAAAGAATGGTTTTCTAGAATATTTTCAACATATTTTTAATCATCCCTACTAGAAAATTTCCTCAGTTTATCAGATCAGGAGGGGTTAAGGGTGAGAAAGAAAATAAGGTAAATCTGACTGGAGTAGGAAACAATGGAAAGACTAGAGGTGGAGACAGAAAGGTAACCAGAATGCGAACTTGGAGCATTTTGATTACAGTAATTCGATTTTACAGGAAGCAGATATTAAAAGGTAGGAAAATTTCCTACAAGATGTTACTTCCTGTGTGTATGTGGAAGGTGAGGAGCTTGGGGAGTAAGAAAAATAATGTGCCGAAGGCGATGCTGGGGACCGCAGCGCACATAGACTTGGCGATGGGGTAGATTTGAGACAACTCCTTTAGATGTGAGGTGCTCATGCCCTGATAATCAAGCGGAGGAAAGGGTGCTCTTAAGTTTGATTTATATTACATGAGCTCTTTTGAAATCTTTCTAACGCCTTGGGCCTGGTTTCCTCAATGTGCAGACATGCACATTTCTGCGTGGGAGCCCTGCTTTCTTGTTTGTTTGCTCACTCTCTTGTTTTTCCCCAGTTTCTTTTGCCATCCTCCTGCATCCTCTATTGCCATGTGGCCAAGGTGCCCTGTTCTCCTGAGTCCATGTGGTGGAATGCCCTGCACAATCTTCCTGCAGTCTTTTCACGGAGCTCACATTTGAAAACTGAACACAGGGCAGAGGAGCATTTTCACAGAAAAAAAAAAAAAAATGTTGCAAAGGTGGGAGCTTTTCTTAAAATCCTACTTTTAATAGGAAGCAGACAAATAAGAAACCAGGCCATAGGAAGTCTGTCTGTAATGGGAATGGAATGTGGTCAGATATGGCTAGGCAGGCTAGCCCTCTCTTTCAGGTTTTTTTTCTCACTTTTTAAGAGCCTGGAAGTGGAATCTGGCTTTTAATCAGAATCCTGTGTTAGAAATGGCCTTTTAAAAGCAATGTTGCGTGTAGGAAGAACTTGCGATAGATTAGTTATTGGGAAAGGTAAGTGACTGAGTGAGCTTTTAAAAGCTTCCCTTTGAGAAGAAGCGAAGGCGAGGAGAGGAAGTGCCAAAGGGATAAAAAGACAATTTTTTTCTTACTGCCTTCCGTTGTATCTGACATTTTACCCTATTTTATGAGTTTGCCTTTTCCTGACTTGCCAGTATTTGCATTCAGTCATTACTTGTCAACACAGTTTTATTTAATATGAATAAATATGCCATAATTAGCTAAAATACGAGTCTCGTAATTACAGGTGTAGAGTTGCTTTATTTGCTACGACTTTGTGCCCAGGGAAAATGACACAACATACCAAGAAGGCTTGAAATTTGGAATCTGAATTCATCAATCTGGTTATTTAACCATCATTAGGGTGTTTTGATTTAGTCCCAGTATTCTTTGACAGTTTGGGTGCCTGCAAGCATAAGCCAAAGATGAAGATGCGTTTAACTGGTTTTGGTTGTTTGTTGGTTTTTTTTTTTTATTGCAGGCGTTTTGAAGAGCCATTGCTTCTCTTTGCATATGATTCCCTCAGAGAATCATATCTTTGCAGCTGGATTATTTCTCTCTGCTGCTGGGATGTTTTTACCTGAAGCAGTGTTCCTAATGCAGTAGAAATCAACTGACACTCATGCTTGAGGGAGAAGTCTCCTTGATGTATTTTATTCCTTGATGTAATTTGCCAGGAATGATACAAATTCTATATAAAACTTTCCATTCCCCAGTGCTTTAACCTTTTTCAAGCATTTAGGTGGTTTTATTCACAGAATTATGGTCCAGACTTCTCTTAAAAATAATTCAGTTATTTTTTATTTAGAAATAAAATGATCCCTTGTTAGCCTGTAAAATAATAATACTGGAAACATTATTTCCTCGTGCACTTCAGATAGCAAGAATATATTTAATGGCTGTTAGAAATTGGTTAGTGTCTCTGTACTGCAATTTTAAGAAAAACTGTCACTTTCATCTAAAGGATTTAGGTGATTTTCCTTTTTTTAAAATATAAGGGGGAAAATGTATTAAAAATCATTCCTATTTTTGTGCTTAAGAAAGTGAACAGATCCTCAGAATATAAATTCACAGACCTCTGGCTAATCTTACAGCATGTAAGTCCCAAGATATAGTTTGAAATCCTTGGCTGGAAGGCATTGTAAAGAGAGAGAAAATCCTTATTATCAAGAACTTCAGCTGTTCATCCTCTGAATAACACCTCTGCTGTCTCTCACATTGAAAAAACGGGCCTAGCTCAATGAAATTACTAGCTGAAGGCTCAAAGCAAGCAGAGGGACAGAGGTGCTTTTTTGTACACGGAGGAGTGTGACTCTGGAAGTCATTGCCATGGTTTCCCCTGGCTGTCAGGAGTTTGCATGGATTTGAAATATGGTTAGACACATTCACGGAAAGAAGGTCCAGTAAAGCAAAATGTAAGGAGCAGGCAGGCCAAAGCGTTCTTGTTTTTTTTCCCGGGGGGATCAACAACTTCATCAGTGAACCAGTAACAGGGAGCGTGCAGTTGAATTCCCCAATTTGGGATGGTACAAAGCTCTTCGGGATAGTCAGGTGCTGTGCCAGTGGCAAACATCTCCAAAAGTAGCTCACAAACGGGAGTGGGTACAAAGGTGACAGACAAGGTTCAGTGTACGGTGGTGTGCGTAGGGTGAATAATCGTGGTGGTGCCGCTGCGCTCGTCTGGGAAGTGGCGATTGCGGATCAAGGGGCAGCCACTGCGAGGGCCCTGAAATCACCGTCTTGATGTGCGGTGGCAGGCAGCAAAGCCAGCGAAATGCTGCCCGTGCTCTGAAATGCTGCCCATGATCAAGAAGGATAATAAGACAGAGGGTGCTGTTTCTTGCCCAGCAGCGCACCCACGTGTGAGCACGGTCTGGAGTCCCAAGCCTCTGCGCCTGAGGAAGGCTGTAGGGGATGTGGAGAAGGCGCGGAGACGAGGAGCCAACGTGCTGGAGGGGATGGGGCTGGCTGATGAGAGGAGGCTGAAAAGGCTCCCACTCTTCCTTTTGGAAAGAACGCGGAGGAGGAGACACGTGAGCAGGGTTTACAGATTCCCGCAGTCTGTAGGAAATATTTGCGAGCTGCTACAGCACTACGAGTGGCTTTTTAGCATTTGGTGGCTACAGGTAGGTGTGCAGCTCAATCACTGCAGAACCACCTTGTTCATTTTTGGGTGTTAGCTGGTGTGGGAATGTTTGTGTTACTAACATGAGAGCCCTGAAAGCTCTTCTGGCTGTGGTCATTTTTTGTTTCCCTCACCTCTGACACACCTACGAAGGAATTCATTTGTGTTTTAACTTTTCCTCACTGTTCAGTGGGATTTGTTACATCATAATTCATTAGCGATATCAAATAACTAACACGTAGTATTTGGACTGTCACGCAAAGCCCTGAATGGTCCTATAGAAAGAAAAATGTTGATCATAATTATTGTAATTAATTTCCAAATTAGGATTAGGGCTCTAACTTGCAAGGTCCTATGCAAAAGGAATTTGCAAGAAACAGCCTCAGCCCTGAAGATTTTACAATGCAATAAGCAAGAAAAGGCACAAATAAAAAGAGAAGGAACTCAGTGTGGATATTGTATGACTCTTAAACTGTTGTTTGTGGGCTGGATCTTCTGTCCTTCAGTCTTCGTGCGTTCTCTAGTGGAAATGAAACCTCTTAAAACTTCTCCTCTCCTGACCACTTCTCTATCGTCTCTTGAAAACCCATTCAGAGCTTTTGTTCTGCAAAGATTCCTTACAGAACTCATTTTTTATGCATGTTAATGCACAGTTTTCAATGGCACATGCATAAATTACACACATACTTGGAATAAAGAGTGACAAAATAAATTACTAATCCGTTGATGGTTGTAGACTTTACAAGTACATATTGTGCTACTAAAGTTTCTGGTATCAAGTGCAAAGGGAATATTTGCAAGTTAAGCCTCTGAGTAAGGCTGGAATAAACTACATCTTGCAAAAGGGAACAAGTCAGAGGAGCTGGTGGTTTCTTCCTTCTGAGCTCGTATTCCCCCTTCGCTAGGACATCGAGTCTTCTCCGGGAAACATCCCCTTTCCACGTCTCTGAATCCCACATATTTTACAACACTTTCATCCACTCTGTAATTAAAAGCTCCTCCTTTTAATTTAGTTTTGTCTTCTGGGGGGTTTCTGTATACTAATGATTTAGATTCCACACCAGCTTCCCAGGTCTTCCTCAGTTATGCTCAGTATGCTGCAGGTGAGCAGTGATCATTTTTATCACCGTAAAGTAGAAGAATACCCCAAAGACAAATGGAGTAGCTAACGCTGTAATCATAAATCAAATGCTTAATTGTTGGTTGTATGACATTTTGGAGTAATAACTTCATTAGAAAAGTAAAATACAATTTTTTGTTTTGCTGCTTTCATTTTATTTACTGCTCTTTTTCTGGTGCACTAATCTGAGTTTTATGAAAATCAGTTCAAAGTGTCTTGGGAATCATTTACAATTTCATAAGGCTCTGGTTTTGCCTAGGAGAAAACAAACATAGCTTTCAGATAAACATAAAAGCACCAGCTTGTTTTCCCCCAGAATTTTTATTTCCACAATACTTGCCTTTGGAGATAATTTTACAAGAAGGAACATATAATATGTGGAAATATTTAAGAATGGGTTTACAATAATTCTATTACTGTAAATACAAAAACTAGCTTTCATGCCTGAGTAACTGCTCCAGAGTTCTGATGTGTTGGGGGAAAAAAAAAAAAGAGCTCTAGGAAGCAGTCCAGCCTCCCAACACCAGCCTGGCTAACCTGGGGGCCATTGCCTGGATGCCAGTTTGGTTTTTGTCAGCACAGAGTCTTCTGGGCTGTTAATTTAATGAAATGCTCATTCTGATTTCTTACTTTTCCCAGAGCATCTTTGCTGGGGCTTGACGGCTACTCCTGTGAACAGGAGCTTCAGTAGTGTTGGTAGTGCCTGCATCCTCACGTGCTTTTGGCTTAGTGGTAGAACATTTAAAATGGTGCGGCCGCTGACCAGGAATATCTTGTCTCTTCCTTCTTTGAGGAGCAGAAAACTTTGCAACCTCCCTTACATGGATTTTGGCTGCTTAGACTGTGAGCTTGCGTTGGCTAAGAACAGCGGGCTCTAAATGAGCCCTGATTTCTTTTGAAGGTGTGTCTGTATCCTGCTGTCTGACTGGGATGAACTGTTGCATCTTCCAAGCCAAACCAGCCCGCCCTCTGACATTACAGTGGATGGCTAAATACGCAAGCCAGATCCATTGATACCTCTTCTGAAGTTGCAGTGGGAATGCTGAAGGAAACATTCAGCTTATGGTCGTTCCCTTAACGTTTCTTTCACTAGACCCTGACCCAGCTGGCATACATTCACGTACATACAAATCTGGCTGCTCTCAAGGGATTGACTCCTTTGCTGTGCTCTTCCCAATTTCACACGCCTGTGTAATGGAAAGAATGTGTGCTGATAACGTCAGAGAAGTGCGCTGCAGCATCCAGCGGTGGTCTTAACTTCGCAGCACGTGGGAAAATAAGTGCTGGATTCAGACACCAGAAATGAAGAAGTTGAGCGATATTGTGTGGAAGATTTCTTTTGGGTAGTGCATATCCTTTTGTGTCTGCCCCTGTGAGTGACATGCAATTTCTGTGCTGCCGCACTTCTCTGAGATGAAAGGATTTGTGTAACTCACAGAGCCAGTCTTTGCCTTTAACAAAACCCGTTCCTGTATCTTTCGTAATTCATGTCTCCCACTTCAAATCACCCGTCTTTCCATCTGCACAAAGAGAAGATCCCTTTAAAGAAGTTTGCCAGTCACCTTGCCTGCTCTCCTGCCTTTTTCCTGCCCTCTTGCAGAAGCACTAATTTGGTTTCATCCAACACCAGTGTGTTCCTACTCTTTTGCCTCTGCAGTGAATCACCCCTCCGTCTTCTGGTTCCCCACTCTTCCTGTGCCAAGGCATCTCTGTTCGCTGGCTGTTGGTGCGTAAGTTGTGTGAGGGTGATGCCAACGGAAACGAGGGAATTAACTTCTGATAGTTAGTGATGGATTTCCATGTTGCAACTTAGTATGTTTAGGTTTACTTAGTACCTGGTTGCACTTCTAAACAGCTCTTTAGACGTGGTCCGAAGCTCAGTATGTGAGGTCTCCTCAGGAATGGGGTCTTAAATTTGCAGCTCTGACTTCCTGACAGTTTCTAATCAACAGGATGATTATTATTTGGGGTACCTCTTCCTATTCTGTGGTTCAAATTGCTGTTCTGTTCTATAGTGTCTCGGTTTGATGGTGTGCAAGACCTCGGTAAGGTAAAAAAGCGGCAGGAGCCCATGTCAGAAGTAGGCCTGAAACGCAAGGAGGGCATCTGCGTGCTGGTGAAGGGGACAGCCTGTAGACCAGGCTCATGACCCTTGTGGCAGCACCGCTCTGAAGGAGGTGTGATGACTTGTCCCCTGGAGGTGCCTCTTCCTTCCCCTCCGTACATGAGGGCCGCGGGTAGCTGGCTTGGACCAGATCCCTCAGTTTTTGGTGGCGAAGTTGGGTGCCGAGAGACTTACCCCCAGGACTGTGGCACTCCAGGAGGGCTGCGCTGGAGTAGGGACCAATGCCAGACTTCCCCTAGGTCGCATCCTGGCCGGCTGTGGGAGCAGAGCTGCTCGGAGTGCCAGGAGCAGGAAGGTCGGGACTTCACAGCAACATTTTTCTGATATTTTTTCTGTGGCTTCCTGAAAGGTTACAAAATACCGTCTTCCCAAAGCAAGCTGTCTGAGTGCAGTGCTTCATTACCCCCAGGGGAAAAATCATTCAAGGGAAAAAAAAAGGTAGAATTCTTGATTCAGTAGCGTGGAGGGCAAGGCAAAACTTCTCTTTGGCTCATAACAATACTGTGACTTTTCTCAGTTGTGGAGTAACTTAGGTGCATCTTAGAGCTGATAAAGATTTTTTTCTTAGGAAAACATCATCTCTGTTCTTTACAAGTATATTCACATAATATTAGTATTATGTTAAAACAGCCAGCAATTACAACTGAATATTCTGTAAATTTTTATGCCTAAAGATAGTGGTAATTCATTAGGACCGGTGAGTAAACAGGTTGTTTGGTTTCCTTTCTGATTCCCATGCGCTACACCTGTTTTTGTTGGGTTTTTTTTTAAGTGGAGCTTTTTATTTCAGTCAGTGAAGCTAAAAATGCATGGCAAAGGATGTTGTTAGAATTCATTACATTTTAAAGTGATGTATGACATGCTGACAATTATAATTCATTTTTCAGCATAGAACCCTGTCACTTCTATCCCTGTAATAAAGGCTGCTAGTTATCTGGTTTTAGGAGGCAGATTTCTGGGAACATTCTAAATAAGAAAAGTAGCAGGGGCAGAGAAGGTGGTCTGTCTTCAGTATATATTAAAGAACATCCTTTGTGAAATGTTTTTTTATGTTTTAAATGACAGTTGAGCTGGGTTTGGTCTCGGCTGGGTTCTTACCTTTTGTCGTGTAACTCAGAGGAAATCGTTAAAATGAGCACAGCGTCGCAAATACAGTCCAGAAACTGCCACAGGACTGAAGTCTGGGGTAGGAAACTGAGCAGTTCAGATGTGATGGACCACGTTATTTCTGTGACTGCACAAACTTTATTCCCCAATGAGTGTCAACTTCTGTTCCCTTTCTCTCACAGCTTGTCTGAATGAGAGGGTTACCTGGGTGTCGAGACCCCAAACGGCTGCTCCTTCGCTGGAGATGCCTTTTTCTAGGTTCGTGTGTGCCATGTCAGCAGCAGATTACCTAGAGAGGGATGTGTTAGGTCCACCTGTACAACCGCAACCAGAGCTAACCAACTCCAGTGAATCTGGATGAGGCGCTAGAAATCTGTCTGTATAGGCGAGCCCCGAAGGTGATAACGGAACCAAAAAACCCAAGCATTGGTTATGATGACAAAACCCCCCCAAAAAAAACAGCAAAGGAAGCCCTTATAAAACACCTCATTTGGCAAGGGGACTATTTAATTGGGAAAGTCGTCACGGTTTGCTGTGCAAGTTGAATGACACTGCATTCGGTATTTCGATATAAATCATTCTCAGTAAGAAAGATCACCCCTGATTTAACAGTATTCAGTGTATTTATTCAAAAATGGGGTGAAAAAAGGCTGATGCTTGACTGATAATGCTTTGTTGGTTTGATTGAGTAATTCCTTGTATCAGTAAGTAGCCGCTGGCCATCCCTGCGTACCGTATTCTCGCTACCCAGTGTTATATAGTGACTGGAAAAATACAGATTCCACTTCATTGCCAAAGGAGCATTATACTGTACTTTGGTAACACTTTAGCTTTCAGTTGGGTTGAAGTCTTAAAGGACTTCTTCCCTCATAATTCCCAAAGTCTTTTCCTTCATTAGCCTCCTGCACTGAGGATGTGTTTCAGGATACGTACAATCCTGTGCATTGCTGCCTGAGCTACTGTACGCTTCTCAGCGGCCTAATAACTCACCTGCCTGATAGACACTACGGCCCACCAGTGCTGCCGTGGTTTTGGCTAATTAAAATGTGCGCTCTTTTTTTTTTTTTTTTTGCAGGTCTCCGAGGCATTAAACTCCCAGCCTGTAGCGGGTGCTTTTGGAAGCACAGAGTCTCTATAAATTTGCATACCAGTTTTTAGGATAACTTGTTGAGGGCCTCTCAGCAAAGGCGTTTCACGTGGCCTGCTTAGTCTGAAGAGTAAGCCGATGTTTCCCAGTGTGGAGAAGATGGCTTAGTGCTGACTCGGTCTTTCACCAGGCCCCCACTAACCCCGCCAAGCCCGGCAGCATCACGGGGTGAATAAACAGCTTGGGAAAGGGAAGGCTTAGCCCCGTTAGCCTCAGCAGCAGAGCTTTTAAGCGCCCACACTACGAGCGCTGGTGCAGGCAGCATCCTGCTTCCAGCCCACGCAAGGTCCCACCACGGTGGTCGTGCAGGGCCTGGCAACGCCTCTGCGGTTTTTGTGACCGAGGGAGAATTTAGTGATGCATCTGTTGGTTTTCCTAAACCCAGCTGCCCTCTCTGGGCTTCAGAGGCAGTTTCCAAGCAAGCAGCGGGTGCTTTCGCTGCGTTCCCGCGCAGCTGCTCTCTCCCAGGCCGGCTTAGCCCAGGCTGGCTCACCGTCTGGCCTGGCCGGTGCAGGGGGGGCAGAGGGCTGGGGGGAGGCTTTCTGCAACCGTAACATGGGTGGAAGCCTGGTCCCACAGGCAGTGCAGGCGGGGAGGGGGATGGGGGGGTGGCCCGCAGCACCAGCCCCCAGGGGCTTCTGTTGTCTGAGGCATCTGAAGTGAGTTTTCCCGAAGCGTCCAAGCCCAGTGTCTCCAATTTCCTAATCATCTGGGTGGTGACTGAGCTGCAAGAAAGCAGAACTGATGCACGGCTTGCTGGCTTCTAAGTGTTTATGTAATTTTCTGTAAGATACAGTGTTCAGCTCATGTCTAATTGGTGCCGTTTCTGGGTGGAACACAATATCCTTTTACAAGTCGTAGGACTTCGGAAAATCATTTTAAGTAGAGTATTCAAGTCTTTCTCTCTTCCCTCTGAGAAAGTTGTTTGATGTGGTTTATTTTTATGGTACTCGAGCCTCCTATTTAATTGGGCCCTTTTATGCTCCGAGGCTTTCTGTTTGGCTTCTGCAGTATTGCAGTGTTCGATGTTCCTTTCCTTCTTTTTGTTCATGATACACAAAGCAGATAATCTGAAATTCTGCTTTTTGAATACACATGAAAATCCAAGGGGACAGCAGCGGCAGCAGGATTATGGACCATCCCCTTCCTGCAAGCAATTCCTCTCCGTGCAGAAGTAACCATGCAGCCCTGGTTTCAGTAGCATTTGGCATTGTCATTCCAGGGATGCTAATGTCACCCCAAAGTGCAAGGCACTGGAGAACTGAGACAGAGCGGTGGTGGAAGGGATCAGTCCAAGGGCTGTGGTGGCTTTGTTTTGTGTTCTGTGGGAGTTTTGGCCACTCCTGCAGTTTTAGGGCTGGAGCAGGAACAAAACATTAATCAATAGTGCTGTCACCTCTGATAAATGAAAAAGCGAAACAACAGAACTTAGTCATAAACAGGGCTTGTGAGTGGCATAAGCAGAATATTAAAACCCAGCTCTAGGTCAGATTATAGCTTGTTTTACCTTCTGGCTTAAAGCAGCTGCACGCACACTCAGGCATACTTAGACGGCAGCAAGTGCCCAAGCTTTGGTACCCGCTTTGTCCCAGCAGTGCCACTGAGGACGTGATCGCCTCATTTACGTACGGGAGAACTTCGCTGAGCTTTCTTCTGTCTGTCTACTCACAGCAGATGCTGCTATGCCCAGCCTTCTAAATTAGGTGGCAAAATGTTATTTTTAATTGTTTTGCCCTTGGCAGATTGTCTTCCAATCTGTCAGTTCCCTGGGCATCTAACAAAACCTGACTCTAACAGAGGGAGGGATTTCATTATTCTTAAAAGCACCGAGGCTCTATCTAGCACAAACAAAATGCTGCTTTCCTGAAAGGTAGCACATTGCACACACTGCCTTTTTGTCATTTCCCCTAGCAGCTAGGTAAAATTGCAAAAGGGTTGAATACCTTCGTTTTTTCTCTCCATGCCATATATATATATATATATATATACACACACACATTTACTGGAAGTCTGTTAGGATATTTGCCATGGTTCTCTGGCTGCCAGTATCTTAAGGCATTGATAAACCACAGAAATAGCACATGGTTCTTCAGGGTCCCAAATTGCTCTTCAAATTGGGTCTACCTGAATCCTTCTTCTGTAATTGAAAACTCTCTTTCAGACTTGGTTCAGAAGCGTCTAGAGGTACTGAGGCGCGTAAAAGGTTGCACTGGATTGGGAGCAGTCAGCACAGTGACAGCAGCAGGGGCGATGAACTTATTTCTGTGAGAGAATGGGAGTCCGCTCCTAGTCGCAGGCTGCTTTTGCCAGCTGCTTTTTGTGCTTTTTATCTTTCAAGCTGACGTTTTGCAGGAGATAGACGCATTGTATATATCCGCATGAGAGGGAAACAAAATCAAGTCAGGGAGATACAGACCCTTCAGCAGAGATTAGAGCTTGGAAGGGCACAAAATAGGCACAGATACCATCTCTGGAGGAAGTGATTAGATTTGAGAGGGATGAGGGAGGTAGTGCCTGCATCTCGGAATCTTGCTGCCGTGCTGCGTGGCAGAGCTGCCTTATTTTGTCTTGCCGTGCGGTGCTGTCACGTTTCAGAACCTGTCTCAAATACCTCAGCAGGTCTCGAAGGGATGTAGTTCCAGTGCACTGGGAGGCAGGCGCAGCCGCCCTTCACCCACAGTTTGGCTGCCCAAGCTCTCGGGTGTAGCTTCCAGCTGGGCTGCAGGACAGTCCTTGGTTTTGTGCTCTGGCATCCAAGGTCATCTGCGGTGGCAGGCGGCTTGAAATGCAGGCAGCGAGCTTGTCTACATCCCTTCTATCAGTTCCGTATTTCATTAGTCTCTCTGGCATCTGCAGTAGATCCCGGAGGAAGTCTCCAAACGTCAGAAAGAAGAGAGATCTGAAAGATGTGAGGGAAGGCTTCGCTTTCCCTGTCACATTCCTGAAATTACTGAACAGCAGGAACACTCTTGCTGTACATGGAAGACTGTCAAGTAGCATTGCTGGAAAGTGAAACTTCAGTAACGCAGAAAGGCTGCAGCAGAATTTGACTTGAGTCTAATGAAACGTTTGTTCCAGTAAGATTTCCGTCTGGTGTGAAATTCATAGTGTCGTGGAAAAGTCAGCGCAACTTTTTCATCAGTGGTCACACAGATAGGCAAATGTCAGGAAGTAAGTGGGAAGCAGGAACCAAAGCAGAGAACATCACTGTACAAGTCCATGGTGTTGTGTGGTGCGGAGGTCTGGTCCTCACAGCCCAAAAAGGAGGTAGCAGAACAGGCAGAGGCCTGGGGAGGTGAGCAGGGGTGGTTGGGGTGCAGAACCGGCCTCCTTAGGCTGCAGGCGGCTGTGATGGGAGGGAAGGGAAGCACGATACAGGTCTGTAAGCTCATGAATGGCACAGCAGAGGAGGGGTGGTTGTTACTGCCTTTTCCACTATGAGGATTTGGGGGTACCAAGTTTAGGTAGCGGGTGGAAAGCGTCACACAACAACAGAACACCCTTCTGCCCTGTGTGCGAGAGCTGTGGACCTTCTTGCCACCAAGTGCTGTTTATATGGGTCTGGCCAGATGTTGGAGAGGTTAATCCTAACAGAATCTATGGACTCCATCACTCAGCACACAGGAGCCATTTATGAAGTCTCTGATTCATAAGGGTGTGCTTTAGGACTTGTGCTTGCTCCATTCATGTACACTTCCCCGTGCACCTCCTTTTGGCCGCTGCAGGTGCAGGTGACCCCCTGATCCCAACCAGCGCAACCGGCTCTTGTGTAACATCACGGTTCCCATGACTTCAGGACGAGGCGTAGGATCTGCCTTTTCGTGTTGTAACCCTTGGATATCTCTCTGTGAAATATGAAAGAAAAAAAAAGAAAGGGCGAGGGACTAAGCTAAGTGTCGAGGTGGTGTCATTTGGAAAGGGCTCCGATACCGCAGTGCTGAATGCCATACAACTCCCAGGGTAGATAGGTCCTGCCGGCAGGTACCTCGCAAAGTGACCTGCCTGGCTGCTGCACGGAGCTACTGAAAGGGCGTTTAGTATAAACCAGAGCCCGAAGGGGTCTTACGTCGAGGTGTTACATTACAGAGGTTGTCACCGTAGTCCTAATTGGCCGAAAATTTGCCGTGACTTATTCTCCAGGCGAACCCATTGACTTGCGGTTGAACAGATTTCTTTGTCCGTAATTTGGTTTAACAGCCGCTGAAAACGGTTGATTAAAACACGATTTGCCACATTGCTGCATCTTATATTTTTGAACTGATGGGAACACGTGCTCGTGCAAAAGCAGGGGCAGGCTGCAGAGGAAACGACACGACTCTGTAGAGTACAGCTGTGGTTTTGTGGAAGGAGAGGAGGAGAAGCTTCAGAGAGCCTCTTGCGAGGTTGTCAAGGTTACAGGTGCTGTTTCTTCTGTAGGTGAGTGGCTTGGGCATTCTCTGCTGATAATTGGTATCCGCTGATTTCTTCCGAGATAACAAAATTTGCATTTTAATTAGATGGTTGCATTTGTCAACACTGAAGCACAAAATGTAAGTCATTGGAGGCTTTTCACAGGACCACCATAAGGACTTTAATTACATTAGCGGCGTTTACCCCAATAATATTGTTAAACTTTTTTAGTTCTTGAGCTTTTTAAGAGATGAGAATCCTGCTATAAACTCGCAGTGAATTAAGCACCAAATACGCCTTCCTAGTTCCTTAGATCCCAGTATAAATGCTGCTTTTGGAAGCTAAGAATCACCGTTTCGGATGCGGGGAATCCAAGAGCTGCATGCCAATCTGGTGCTCAGTGTGAGAGCTGAGGATTTGCACGGAACTCGCTGCTTGGAGACATCTCTGAGATGGCAGCAACTGTGCCTTAGCCCTAGGAAAGAAACCTCTGCTGATAGCAGCGTGGTATGGCTGAAGCGGAGTCTGACAGCACCAGTATATACTTTAGGAAAACAAATGATGTCGTCGCAGATTTCAAGCTGTGCTCGGAATTGGTACAATATGTCATACTGAATTTTCTGCCAGATTTAAGAGTGATATGGCAAGATCTTCATCTGCTGTGAAGACGTGCAGCATCACTGACTTCCTTAGAGCTGTATAAGTGTATGCAGTTGGGGATGGGGCCCAGGAGGCTTATACTAGAGATCAAACAAGCTCAAACAAGCCACTGCTGCGCTGAACGAGTGCAGGGTGCTAAAGTCGGGGAGGGTAAGGGCCGTTACCACGCAGGAGCTCAGAAAGCAGGCAGCCTGCTTGGTACAGCAAGGAGGAGAAATTCCCTGTTCATTGCTCCAGGAACAGCAACGTTTAGTCAGGAAGCCCACCACCGCTTTGGAGCTGGAACAGCCCCGATTTACTTGGAAACGCTTTTCCATGTGCCAAGTCGGGTAATTTTGCAAACTTTTTTAAAAATCTCCAAATGCCTCGCCCTTTGTGACAGGAAGCTGTAAATATTGCTAAGTCAATATAAACTGCCCAGTTTTAAGGAAGGCAGTAGTTTCAGCAAATGCCATGCCTTCAGGGCCGCTTATCCACTGAATGCGGAGGAGACGCGTGTTTCTGCCTCCCCCCACAAAGGGAGAGCGAGAAAATGGCACTTTTGAGTCCAGCATCAGCCTTCCTGCACCCACTCTGCCTCCTTGCCGCACTCTCTGCTTAAAGTCTCCCGATTCCTCAGTTTCCCCACTGTCCCTTTAGGCAGATGGAGAATCAGATCATTGGCTGCTTCATCAGCACGGTCTGTCCGACGGGCAGGGGCTGGGGAGGGGCTGCCGGAGGTGCAGCCCCACACCGGGGGTCCCATCGCTGACACCCCACTTGTCCCTCGTTACTGCAGGCTGGTCTCCCCTGGCTCGGCCAGCCGTGTACGTCTGGTCTCCGTGTCTGCTCCTCAGAGGAAAAGGAAAGGGAGGAGCATCACCTGCTTGGCAGGAAGGGACGCACAGGACACCAAGAGCCAGGACTAGCTCATACAGCTTTAAAATTGCATGAGGTTTGGGGTGAAGCTCAGGTTTTTTTTTTTTTCCCCTAGAAGTCATCTGAGGACTTGGAGAAATAATAAAAGGAGAGCTGTGGAATTATTTTCCCGTGTTTGGACACTGTATTGTACTGGCATTTATGTGCGTGGTGTTGCTGTAATACAGTCAGTTCAGCCTTTCCACTGATGACCTTTTCTGTAACATTAACCACAACATTGTGCGCACACAATATTGCAAAGAAAAAGGTGAGGCAAGGATGCCAGTTGACTATTGCCAGTTTAAGTACTATATAGGATTTGCAGTTACAGTAATGACAGGTGCAAATGCAGAACCAGAAAACAGGCAATTTTCTGTAAAAAAGTTGCATGACACTAAAAAAATACCTAGCTTGCTCAATAATGTGCTTGGTTGCTGTCATTTATTTTTGCAGGGTCCCTTTCCCAAGGAGATGGTTATTGCTCTTCTGTACATTTACCAACACAATGACTTTCCCCTATAATGAATAGTTTAACAATTTAGGGCTAACTTGTGCCTTTACATTGAATTAAGTTTCTGATGTAAGGACTGGTCACGCATGGCATTAAGGTCATGAACAGAGGCATTTACATTCTGAATCCTGGTGAATCATATTACGCGTGTTGCACTGGTTTTTACTTCATTCCCTGGTCGACTTCCGTAACCAAGCATAGCCTGTAACATTTACTTTCCCGGAATGAAATAAATCCTGCATAGGGGATTGACATCACTTTTGTTTCTCTTGTGCCTTTTGCACAGTGTTTAAATTTCAAGTGGTCTTGTAGGTTTCATACAAATATTCCGTGGAAAGTGGATTCTGCTTTTAATATTTTAACTCTTTATATCCTACAGCCTTGTAAATCATGGGGCTGTTAGAGGCCAGCATGCAAATCACGCAGCTATCTTTACCTAATGTGCAGGTGAACCCATCTGGAGGTGAAAGTTATTAGAAGAATATTGTATTTAACTGAAACATAATTACATTTATATAGGTTAGAGCGGAAATCTTTCAAAGTTCCACCGAGGACAGCATAGTTAATAACACTGCTTTATCTCAGCTGATGGCTGGCGCACCTCGCAGTGTGCGGTGGGACCCGGGAGCATGTCTTTGAAAGCAGGGAGGTTTAGATTAGGTATCAGGAAGAAGTCCTTCACGGAGAGGGTGGTGAGGCACTGGAACAGGTTGCCCAGAGAAGCTGTGGATGCCCCATCCCTGGAAGTGTTCAAGGCCAGGCTGGACGAGGCTTTGAGCAACCTGGTCTAGTGGAAGGTGTCCCTGCCCATGGCAGGGGGGTTGGAACTAGATGGTCTTTAAGGTCCCTTCCAACCCAAACCGTTCTGTGATTCTGTGATTCTATGTCTGCCACCACAGAGTCCTCCTTCCTGGGTTGTCCACCCCAGCGGGACTTTGCATGGACAGACTGAGGGGGCTGCAGACACAGATGTCCCACAGTAACATTTAGTAAAGCAGGTAAATTTACATGAGGTATGCTGTGTTTTGCTGTCCATTCTGTGTCTGAAGCCTTGAGAGGGCCAGAAGCCCAAAACTAGGGAAGAAGCCATGTATTAAACAACTTTGTGTACAGTCAGTCCTAAAACAAAATACTGGCTTAAATATTCAGAGGATTAATGGGTAAGATTTGGTGAAGCAAATTTGTGCAAGACTTGCAGGTCTCTTCTTTCCTCTTTGTTGTGGAAAGGCCTTTGCTTTTGCCAGTTTGGCAACTAACTCTCAGGCTGCAGTGACAGTACACAAACACATAACCCAAGAGATAACTATTAAAATCGATTTGTGAACTGTTTGGTTTGTGTTTTAAAATGTGCAGTGTTCGCCTAGCTTTGGTTTTCAGAGAATGCACTAAAAAAAAATAAATGCATTGCCTTAGAAGAAGAAGCCATTCTCTTTGCCTTAGGTCTTACAGTAGACCCCTGTCAACGGCAGACTGAACCTCATCCGTGATGCATGGCAAACAGGTTGGCAGTTGATAAGCGTTGTGCCTGTCTTCCCAGAGTTCTTTCAAGGATTTCAGCTGTACCCAACCAATATGTGTATGCTGGTCCCTGCTGCACACCCTGCTCTGGTGCATCGCAGTACCCGAGTGCTGTCGAGTGGCCAGGCTCTGCCTGAGCAGCTCTTGTGTGTGCTTCGCGAATGGAAGGGCCAAGTTCCGCCGAGGACATGGCAGTGTATAGATGGGAGGCGATTGCTAGGGTTTAGCGCTGCTTTACAAGTGCGTGTGGATTCTCAGCACAGAAGGAGGCTTGTTTTTGAATGAGAGGGTAGATAACGCAGCGCTCGCAGCCTTCTGCGGCAGAGCGATGCGAGGATGTCGCCTTTTGAAAGAACCAGATTTCTCTTGTGAACGTTGTGCTGGTGGGTTGTTCTGCCTCGTCCTTTGAAATGAAGGTATTTCGGTGTACTGTGAAAAAGAGTGTTTGTAGACTTGCTGACTTACATAAAATGGAATATTTCATTCAGTACATGAAAAGCATCTTCATTCAGAGGAGGCTGGAGCTTTTCCATCCTACTGGAAAAGGACTATTTTCTCATGAAATGGAAAATAAACTAACCTGATACTTTGATTACTACACAAAATACAGTGCTTCCTTCCAATGGGAAAAAAAGTAATGACGTTTATAATCAGCTCTGCAGTAGCCTGCAGAAGCACTGTTGCATTATCGATAGCTGGCTTTTTCTCTAGCTTAGATCTGTATTCGTCTGCGTCCTCGGTTTGTGCCCAGGTCGCTCTCATGGTCGCCTGTTTCACAGAAAGCCTTTATCTCACGTTCCCCGGTGGCGGGCAGGGCAGCCCGTGCAGAAAACGTCCAGCCGCATCGGAGAGCAGGGTCCTTGCTCCCTTTGCTGCCTTTATGCCTCATGCGCCACGCTCACGTGTGCTTAGTGTGCCCAGCATTGCTCACCTCGTGAGGTTTTCCACGCTCAAGACTAAAACTGAACTGTGCTGGGTTCCAGTTCTGCTATGGTGTGCTGGATTCAGCCAGGAAAGGGTTAACTCTCTTTACCCTGGCTGCTAGGAAGCTGTTCCTGGATGCAGGGAGCAGCACTGATAAGTTCT
Organism: Eurypyga helias; assembly: GCF_000690775.1. Taxonomy (NCBI): domain Eukaryota; kingdom Metazoa; phylum Chordata; class Aves; order Eurypygiformes; family Eurypygidae; genus Eurypyga; species Eurypyga helias. The sequence continues at coordinate 58,135 of NW_010241665.1, forward strand.
TAGCTGGCACTGAGGAATGTCTGTACCAGTTTCAAGGTCTTTTCTCCGCTTCTGATACTGCAGCTGCGTTCCCAGCTCTCGCGGTCTCGCTACAGAGAGTGCTGGGACATAGAGTTCAGACACCTGACAAAAACTGGCCAAAGAGGTATTTCATGCCATAGTACGTCATGCTGGGGGCAGAGGCGAGGAGGGGGTCCGGTCGCCATTACTCTCCCTCCCTGACTCTCTCTGGTTCACTCCCGTACGCCTGCTGATCCTCACCCTGACTCCTGCGTTAGCTGCTTCGCTAACTCCTGTGCTGGCTGGTTTGTGAGGGAGTTGGTGGGTTTGTTTAGTCTTCCTGGTCGTGCTATCGCTGACAGGGTTTGCTTGGAATCTGCTGCGGCAGCGCTCGGGCTCCGGCCCTCGGGCTGCGGCTCTCGGGCTCTGTGGCTTTGACTCTCACTTTTCAGCAGCTGGTTGTACATTGGTCAGTGGGTAGTGAGCAACTGTATAATATTGTATAATATGTTTTATTTTCTATTGTTTTAATTATTTATTACTAGTAGGACTTGTATATATGAATTTAGATTTAATTAGTAAATAGTTCTTATCTCAATTTTACGAGCTTCCTTATTTCTTTTTCCCTCCAATTCATCCCCTCTACTGAAGGAGGGGAGGGGGGGATTTGTGAGAGCGGCTTCATGGTATTTTGCTAGCCGGAGTTAAACCATGACACATGGGTATGGCATAATAAACTCTTTTCCTTTTTTCAGGCCCGAACTGCTTTGCAGAAACCACTGTCATTCCAGCAGGCCGGGAGGTGAAGACTGATGAATGCACTATATGTCACTGTACTTACGAAGAAGGCACTTGGAGAATCGAACGGCAAGCTATGTGCACTAGACATGAATGCAAACAAATATAGGCAACCTACGAATCTAAGTACTTTTTGTGGTTTTTATAAAATGTCTCACTGCGGTGAGCACCCTAGATGACCCAGGGAAATCTGAACGAGAAGATTCTGGCGAGGAGCAAAGAACGAAGTATTGATATTTTGGTTTTCGAAGTTAATATAACACTGCAAGGCAAAAAAGTGCATATATTTAAAACATTTGGACTTAAGAATACTTGTCTTAATAAATGTGTTATTTTCACAGTGAGTACACTAAAATACACTCTATAAAATATTATATGTATTTCTATGATACTATTATAGAGCTTAAAAATAAATGTTTTATATAGACAATACAGATTAAAGTACTGTATCATTGCCTGCCCTGTTACACATGCACCGTGGTGAAAACATTTAATTTCTGTTCAGTTTCATCATATAAGGGTTTTCTTGGGATTTTTTGGTTTGGTTGGTTGGTTTTTTCCCTGCTTATTTTCAGTTTCGTGGGCCAGGAAAGAGCCAGCATATGACAAAACTTTGACGTTCTTGCTTTTGAAAACAATGGAATAGAATATGCTTTCAGAGAACATGCGCTCATGTATGAATATTGCTGTCGTGTAGAGATGGGTCAACTCCTTCTCTTACACGCTGGTGCGTATCCACTGATCCACGGCCGAGATGAGGGAATAGGAAACTGGTCTCTCATAGCTGTTGTTCTAAAAAATTCATCAGACAAAATTAATTCCGAATATTGGGTTCAGGGATAACGCATTTCAAAAAAAAATGTGACGAATATCACATGGCCCGGCTGGTGGAAATGATGGTGAGTAACCACACGGCATCGTTAATGTAACACATGGTGGATGCGGAGAAGTGCAGCTTGGAAGGGCGAGAGCAGCCAAACAAGCCTCCACGTTGTTAATCCATGGGTAGGAGAGCTGGTTAGTAGCTGCAGCATTCCCTAGACCCTGCCCTTGCCACCTTGCTGGTGAATATCACATGGCCCGGCTGGTGGAAATGATGGTGAGTAACCACACGGCATCGTTAATGTAACACATGGTGGATGCGGAGAAGTGCAGCTTGGAAGGGCGAGAGCAGCCAAACAAGCCTCCACGTTGTTAATCCATGGGTAGGAGAGCTGGTTAGTAGCTGCAGCATTCCCTAGACCCTGCCCTTGCCACCTTGCTGGTGCTGGGTCAACATTTTGGTTCTTTCTGGCAGTCTGTACGGGGTCTGCGACACTCCATGCTGAGGAGGAAGGTTTTGAACCAGCTCTTTTGCATCCATCACAGAATTTCCAGCACGGAAGCTGACCCTGACTGTGTGAGGGGAATCAGTCTCTTTGCTTCAGCCATCAGTGGCCTTTGCTTAGATTCATTTTGGGTTTGTTTTAGTTTAACAGCTCAAGAAAGTGCTTAAACATGGGCTCACCTTTAGGCTTTTGCTAGAGGGAAGACTTAATGAATCTGTCTAAAACCAGAGGAATATTGCTTAAACTCCCACTGACCCTTTGCTACTTACTCCCATGGTATAACCTGGTTACCAGGTTTGCATCCATATGAAGTACGATTTTCTGGTCCTTCTGGAGACCATGGGACTTTTGGCAGTGACATCAGTGGATCCTAGGTCCCACCTCATGTCTGTGTTTCGAGCACATGTCTGTCGCTGGGCGTTATTTTCCCCAACGATGGTGCGGGAAGGGGAAGAGGAGGGACCGAATCAGAGATCAAGGAACTGTCTCTTGCACAGACAGTCCTGTGGCGAAGTTGTGCATGCTATTAGCCGAGTCACAAGAAGAGTGGGAGAGGGGAAGACATTATTTGATTTAAGTAGTTTTAAATCACACAGAAATCAAGTCAATGATAACTTTCCCTGAACTGGATATGCACGTATGTAAACATTGTGCTGGAAATGCTATTCTCCAGTAGCTGGAATTCCTAGCAGGGATACAGAAAATATTACACCTGGGCTGTCACTCAGTCAGCTGGTGGCAGTGGAGGGTGACACAGAATACAGGGTTGGATATTTTTTCTTGGAAGAGAAGTGTTTCATCTCTCATTTTTACCTAGACTGTAAATACACTTCCATATACAAACAAAAATACTTGATTTTGCCATTTTTTTATAAAAAGAGTACCTCATTCATTGTATACCTCTCATTAGCACAGTGAGAGGATGCTTATTTGGGAGTAAAGGAGCTATGGTTTGGCTAAAAATAGTATAATTTTAGGTATATACCTATCCATTTAATGAGATTCAGTAGTCATATGACTGAAAGCTTGCTCCTAAATCAGTGGGACCTGTGCCTCATGGCTGTGTAGGCTTCTGCTTACTGAAATCAAGTACCTGCACAGCTCTGGGAAAGTGCCGTGAGCGCCAGCGGTCTTCCGTGCGTGTCTCCTCGAGGCGAGTGGAAGTACCTACGTAGGAAGAGGCTGTGCGACATGAGTAAGAGCAGCAAAGGTGGACTTGCAACTCGGTGTGGGATTGTCTTTCCGAATAGGCTGCTTAGCGTCTCTTTACGAGACACGCATGTTTGCAGTGGAATTATGAGAGAGGCAGAATTTGTGTCTTACAATGTATGGCCATAATGTTTAAGTTTTTGGAAATGTCACCTTGGACTTGTCCTTCTTTGCTTCTCCTTCTCTGGAGGTTCTTGATAAGCATTATACTGTCTTGATAAGCATTATCCCAGGTCTTGAATTTCTGTTCTTTTGGGAAGTTTTGTCTTTATTGAAGAAGCGAGTGCAAAGTTAAAGAACACTTAACGTGTTGCTAGTGTAGCTTTACCGTAGTAATAGGTTATTCCTTTCCCATTTCATATGGAATTTCCTAGGCAAATTTCATCTTGACACCCAGTTCTGTGGGTGGTTTCTTAAAGAGATCCTATTTTGAGATACCTTTCCTTTTGAGAAATAAAATTCAAGTCTTTTGAGATCCTTTTTTTTTTTTTTTCATGTAGAGAAGTATGAGTCCATATTGAGCTTTGGACCTTCTTTATGCTGAGGTCACTGGCCACATCCAGCTTTGGCTGGTAGTATTATCACATAAGAGCGCTCTTTGCTTACCCCTGGGATGGGGAAATGGGCTGCGTGACTGATCTTGGGCAGATCTCACTGCCCAGTCGTGGAACCACAGTTGGTACACAGTGTGTTGTGGGGCTCAGCACCACACAGCCGCTCACTCACTCCCCCACTGCCCACCCCCAGTGGGACAGGGAAACAGAAAGGAAGAGTAAAACCAAAAAGGCTCATGGGTCAAGATGAAAATAATTTAATAAGTGAAGAAGTGGAAGAAAACATTAAAAAAACCAAACCAGAAGCAGTGATGCTTCTCACCACCACCTCCCATGGGCAGGCTGGTGGGCAGCCAGTTCTCTAGCAAAAAATGGCTAACCTTACCTAAACCTCACTCCTCTCCATTTTACTGTTGAGCAGAACATTCTATGGCATGGAGTATATCCTTGGTTAGTTCGGGTCATCTGCCTGGCTGTGTCCCCTCCCACTCTTGCGCACCCCCACTCTGCTCGCTGGGGGTGAGTGAGAAACAGAGATGACCTTGACGCTGCGCACACACTGTTCAGCGACAGCCAAAATACTGGTGTGTTACCCGCATTGTTTTGGTCACAGATCTAAGACAGGGTGCATACTGCAAAGAGTAACTCCATCCCAGCCAGAGCCGGTACATGGCGATGCCATCAGCAACCCCAGCACAGAGGTGAACACACTGAAAGACCCCGAGAGCCGAACTCCGGCGAGTGACTGCACAGGAGCGGGTGGGCCGTCGGCAATGGAGTCGGGGAGCCGAGACTTGCAGCGTGCTGCAGAGTGTCACTTCAGATAGACAGAGGCTGAAAAGAGAAACCTTCCTTTCTCTTTGTAGGAGTGGAAAATGGAAATGTGGAAATTCAAAGATCTAAAGTTAAAAATTAGCCATTATGGAATTCAGGTGGAAACCATTCACCTTTAAACAAATTTAATCTCTAAGCAAAAAACCCAGAAGTGCTGTGGTGGCCATATGTCCTTATCTAAATGTTATTATTCAGTCATGTCTTCAGTCACCTGTTCATATTTAACCTTAAAAAACAAGAGAAAAGCTGTCTGCATCATTTCCAGTGAACTAAACTCCAGAGGATATTGGCAGCCCTACTGCAGCCTAGGTACTCAGCTGGATTTTGCCTCAGTGTGAACAGTATTATGCATCCTGCTGCATATGAGGAGTTCTTCAGCTTTGCAGGTGGGCTGTGTCTGTAAAAGCTGTGTTTCCAGACCCGGTGATAGCTCATGAATAATTCCGTGTTTGAAGGTCTGTTGCTTGGGTAATGACTGTTCTTCTCAGATGTGCTCATGTAGCTGCACTGGCATGAATATAGGATTTCTGCTTCTACTTCACTTGCTTCTGCTTATGTCCCAGTTGAAATCAAGACAAATTAATTCTTGGTTTGGCCTTGTCCATTTTTCTAAGAGTGCACTGTACATAATTTGTTCTCAAACCTCTGTAAGTGGGTGCCTGAAGAGATGATACTCTAGATGGTTTGGGATAATTATAGAAGTGCACAGTTAGTGTGCAACAGGTTTCTTTATGCTACGCATTTAAACCACAAAAATGGAAGTGCTGGTATTCACTTAAATACTGAAGCGAGATGTAAAAGGGAAAAGGGGAAAAAGAGGATAGATAATATGAGATAAGCCAGAGCAGCTGAGCGTTACAATAGGAATGTTCAGAAAAAGGGAAACAGCTGCCATGTCATACGGGTATTTCACAGGGAGAATTTTTAAAGAACATCATAAGAAAAGTAAATGAGAAATGTATTGGGGCATAAATTGAAATCAGGAAATTCTAGCTGGAGATGAAAAAACAAAATCATACAGTAAAGGTGATTCCATACTGGAGGATGTTGCCCAGCGATGTCGCAGAGTCTCCGTCTTTGAGGGTGGTCAAAACCCGACTGGACACGGCACAGAGCAGCCTGCTGTCGCTGGACCTGCATTCAGCAAGGTGTCGGACTGGACGATCTCCAGAGGTGTGCGAGTGAAGCCAGGTTTAAATGGCATTGAATGAAAGTCTGTAATACAAACAAGAAAGTAAAAGATAGGATGAAAGGTTCCCTCACTTTGGAAAACAATCTCTTCTGTTCTCATGTGGTGTAATATAAACTCTACTGTCACGATTGTAAAGTGTTTGATGTTGCTTTTGATGGTAATTTTAATACCTAAACTATGATAGCTCCATAATACGTAGGAGGCTTTGAAAGGCACATATTACTTAAGAACCTAATGCAATCCAACTAAACGCTCCATTTATTCCACTTACCAGGCAATGAATTTTCTTCACAGCCAGCGTTACCATGGGTTTTCTGTCTGCAAAAATACACCACCTGCCCTGTATTCCTCCTGCATTAAAACCAAAACACAGACTGGGGAGACAGCATTGAACTGAGTATCGCAGGCTCTTTTGTCTGTCTCTCCAAGAATTCAAATTTTTCATCACTTTTTGGTAAAATTAAATACGACATCAGAAAGCTTATAACTTGTTTGGTTGTGAGAAGACAGCCATTCCTTTCCAGAATCCTCTTTCCTGTTGAAAAATACTTACGCTCAACCACACTGAAAATGTAAATTTTCAGTCTTTTGAAATGTCACATGAAACAAGTCCCATAGCAGAGAAAAAACAAACACAGCCTAGTATGTTTTTCAAATTGCTCATCTATAATGTGTGCCTCCTTTGTGTTATACACTTTAAAAACCAGTACAGGAAAACTCCAAGCTTCTGTGTCAGTTATCAGTTACAGAGAAGTCAAAAGTTTTTATTGCTTACCTGTGGGGGCTCTGCGGAAATACTGGTATGGAATATTAATTAATCAGTAATAGGAAGACACTGACATAATTAGCAGCACAAAAGCTGATGTTTAAAAGCAATCAACTCTCAATTTACCGGAAATATTTGTTAGTTGTTCGTGTTAGGTTCATTTGGGACTATTAGCTAACAACAGTAATGCTATTTCTGTAACACTTAACAGTTTCCTGCTGTTAAAAAGAGCGTTGCTTTTAAGGAATATACAGCATAATTAAAGCTGTTGTTGAATAGGACAGGCAGGCTTTAGTAGTGAAATAGCAAGTTACTCTTGTTGCAGAGGTATAATCTGTCAATCGCAAATGTTGAGTTTGCCACTTGTATTTGTCAGTAATCTTGCCAATGTATTGGAGCTCAAGAAGTTAGCCTCCTTCTTGTTTCTTTGGAAAAAAAAGGATAAAAATACCCTGTGAAGCAGTAAGGACTCCAGTTCCAGCAGGATATAGAGCACCGCTGCAGCTTTTGAACAAACTGCAGGACCATCTGCAAAAGCGGAGCGTGCCGAGTGTTTCTGCATGCACAGATTTTACCTCGTGGCGAAGAGGTGAATTTATGAAAAATGGTGAAAATAGGAATGCAAGTACCAGGTCAACACTCAAAGTGGAAAACCAGCAAACATAGCAGATGTGGTATGAGGAAATGAAAGCAGGTTTAATGTGTAACTATTTTGGGGAACAGATAAACAAGGAAAACTTATTTTTTCATGGTTTTACGCTCAAAGAACTTTCTTTCTTCTGGCTCCAGCAAGACAAGAGAGTAAACCTAAAATATTTTAGCAAAAGGATATGCATGTTTGCATATACACAGCATGTATGCATTGACAAATAAGAATTCTTTTCTTGGTTAAGCCAGCGTAAATCAAGAGTAACTCAGAAGCCCAGGCTAATGCTGTTACCTGAGATCAGGATTTGTTCCACAGATGACACTTGTCATAAAGCGTCTGGAGTTGACTGCAGTCAGCGGATGAGGGAGAACATTCACAGAGAGCGTGAAAAGTGTTTTTTTCATAGTAGGCAGAATTAAAGGCAAACCTTTATAATCACTTAGTTCACTTTTTCCAGTAAGCCTTAATGGGTGTGCAAGCTTTGTGATTTAAAGTGATTTTCACCTATCAGGAAGACCAAAAAAACGTGATGTCTGTAACTCTGATAAATGCATGCATGGAGAAGAAAATCAATATTCTAGTGTGTATAATACCCCAGTGAAAACTACAGCAGCTTTGTTATCCCCCCTTGATGTAGAGATGCGATTCTATAAATGCCTTTAATTGATGAAATGGTCTGCCAACCAGAGCTTCCTGTTTCTGATGTGCAACAGGAAGGTAAATATGTAAAAATGTCAAAATGCTGCTTAATCTTACTGCCTTAAAAAGTTGCATTCATTTCAGAGACTAATTCTCAAATTAATTTGCTGTCCATACTGCAGGGAGTTCCATGTGCCGATATTATTTGGTATGGTGTTCTTTAAACAGAATCAAAGTGTGTGTTTTCCCAAGGACCATACGGCATACTATGCCCTCTCTTTAGCCGTGAATAATTCAAACCAGCACCAATTTAGTGGTGGTGTGAGTGGGAAATTATGGAGATAACATAGGGACTGCAGTGCTTCAGCCTAATGTAACGACCCATTGGTCTGTTAATTTCTAATTACCACATGAAAATAAGGAACAGGTAGTCTTTAGTCATTTCTGTGGATCACAGTTAAGTGGAGTTTAATTTTTTAACTGCTCAATATTTTAACATGATTTACCAGCTATTTATTTTCAGGTGGAATTTGATAAAACGAGCTATGTTCTGCTGGCTGTGCTGTTTTTACTAGTGTTTGAGCAATAAACAGCACCACTCTGTAGAATCCTAATAATGCTTGTTTTCCACTCTTTTCAAGTGCCTGAGTTGCAGATGTTTTGCATAAAAGTTACTTCAGTTCATTCAAACTAGGCAGGCAAGTCATACAGTCCTACTCGTTCCTTTTAAGTGTACTGTTTTCATTTTTTGTGTCCTTCACATCGAAGTACGATGTATTTGGAGCTTCAGGCTCTGTCACATAAACAGTATGTTAGTGGGATGCTTACAGTGTAGTATCTTAACACAGTAAGTCACATTGAAAAATTACTTCTGTAATGTAGCACAGTGTTTCTTTTTAGTACCGTTCCTGAAGACGTACATAATTAAACCTACGTTCCATGTTTGTGCGTGAAAAAAAAAATGCCTCCGAAGCCCATTTTCCAGATACGACAGAGCTATAAATGGCCTTCACATCTAACTCATTTTTATAGGTGAACTAGATAGGAAAAAGAGCTAAGGGGGAAAAGAGTCTTAGCTCTGTAATATTTATTGAAACTCTGCAATTTGCATGGGGTATGCTCTGCAAATACAAAATAAAAAGGATTTTAAACAGGATTCTGTTACTGAACACCAACTTATATAAGGCTGTTAATGAATGACAATGGCAAGGAATGCACTGAGCCAACCACTTAGTAGTTCTCAAGGGTCTTACAAAAGTAAAGGAGTGTCATAGGAAGTACCATGGTATTTTATGTGACCGACTGTTTTCTTCAGGTAAAAGCGAAAGTGTTATGCTCAACGTGGTGTCTTTAAAGGTGGAACACCTGACTGACCCAAGTGGAATTTTACATTCTTTGGGAAGACGCAACCAAATGGTCAGTAGTGATAATATAATTAATCTTGAAAGAAAGTTTTTAGGATGTTTTTGTATTGGAGGCTAGGTCTCAATGGTCATGTCCACCATGAGCTGCTTACCATAATCCTCTTAACCAGCGACTGAATGGACAGGTACATGAAAACCACAACATAGAGTCCTTACCCAGTCCCTGCCGAGAGGAGCTGAGGTCTACCAGCAAAGGACTAAGTATGCAGAATACCTCTACTTTGGTGTTTTCTTGTGACACAAATTGCTACTTGTGTCTTTATTGGTATTAACCTTGCAGATATTCTAAGGACTTGAAATTAAGTCGTCCTAAGTGGTATGAAACATTTTACCAATATGCCGATGAATCATCATTTCTTAAAAAACAAGTGTATTCTACTGATGAAACCAAAACAAGCTCTACACATATTAAAAATATTTATTAATATTACCACCTTGAAATACATAAGAACTATTGCAAGAGTGAAAATCCCTTAGCTGTTAGCATTTTGTTGCTCCATATATCAAACTGCTGTCGCACCGAAGACAGTGAATTCCATTACTAGGATTGTATGATCCCTGGCTGCATACAACTATGGACAAAAATACCAAGAAAAAAAAGTGGAATTTGAGTGATATTCATAAAAATATATATATTTGTATTTGAAATGTTAAAATGCATCTTTATCTGTTTGAAAAAAGATCATATTATTTTCCAGCGTTCTGATAGTTGATGATGAAAAAATTGTATACATTTTATTCATCACCTATTTATTACACTGTATTTTTCTCTCATCACTTTTCACTCCACCTACGTGCAAGGGATATGTTCATTAACTACATTTTTATATGGCCTGTATTCAGTAATGTTTTAAATGAGCTGCTGTAGCTGCTTGTGTAAGTAATAGAAGACAAAATAAAGCTGAAATCTAAGCTCTGATAATTATAAAGAAGTAGTGCAAAACTAATACCTCAAATGGGAAATCAGCGTACGATGTAGAACAAGTTTCTGAATGAAACGCTTTTTTCCTGTTGGATCATGTTATACCATTTGATGAAATCTGTAGAGTCATCTGCAGAATGAATTCACTAAAGACTAACTCAGCATTATGCTCTTGGCAGAAAAAAAAAGCAGAATTTGAGCTCTTTGGTTATGATTATCCTGAATCATACTTCAGGTTGGCAGTGGTAGCCTTTCTTCAGATAGATCGTTAATTAACAGCATTAGTATTCCATTCACAAAGGTAATTGAGACCTTCCTTTCCCTTTGCAGAGTCAGCACTGACTTAGTTACTGGGTTTTTCCTGGCTTAACAATGTCTTAGTCACTGCTGCACAAACCTTCAGCAATTCAGTATTTGGTTGGGTTTGCCTTTGTTTGTTGAGGCTGGCAGGATTCACTTGATCCCCAGTGGGTGTTATTAGCTTGCCTAGCATTTTTTGCCACTGCTGTTGACTGAAGAGGGTTTTAGCAGTCTTATGAAATGTAAGAGAGAAGGGGTCCTCTGCAGGTGATGTCAAAACCTTGCCTTTTTTATAGATTAGTATAGGCAGACCAAGATAGCTTTATGGGAAAGAGAAAGCTTTACGAATACATGTAACTAAAGGCATTTCCAACCTTTCAGTCTGGAAAATCAATCATATTGTGTACCAGAGGAATAATTCTACTCTTTTTATTGAAGATCATAGTCACACTTCTAGTAAATCCTTCACAATTTTCAGTTTATTTAATCGGAACAAGGTAGACTTCTCTTACAATGGGATAAAGTTTATTTCTCAGAAGAGTCATCTGTTTGCTATCTAGCAGAAAGCATGAAAAAGAGAAAAAAATTTGTGGCTTATTTAGCCACCTGCTGGAAAGTTTCTTTAACCAGTAAACTTAACTTGTTTCGATCTTTACACTAATAGAAAACTCCTACTGGTATACCTTCACTTTGAATATATAAATATCTTAGTAAGATACTCTGTCTTTACAGCGTATTTTGTATACTTGCCACTTCACGCATCACAAACTGAAATGCACACAATGTCTTAACCTGATCTTGTTCCCTAAAAACTGACTAGCATTTTGCACTCTCTTCTGGTTTTAGGACTATTTCAATATTCTGTTGAATAATGTGTTTCCTTTTGAACTTTCAAGTTACTATCTTTCAGTAATAGAAATAATCACCATACTGTGAGAAAGAACCAAAGAAAACCAAATTAGAACTGACTATTCAGTATGTAGTCTACTAAAAATACCGCAAAAATCTAGCTCTGCAGAGTAATAATACAGGACAAAAAATATTTCATCAATCTAGTACAGGGTGTGATATCAAATTGTCTCTCTAGAGAAGCCCTACAAAACATAAAACATTTTGTACTGTATTAATCTCACAGCTGCATTTGATTAAAGAGAAATTAAATAAAACTGACAAAAAGAAATTATAAAGCAGAAAAAATATATTTAGAAATTCTGATGCCATGGAAGTGACTCAATTGCCTATGTTAAATAAAATTTAATGGTAGTTCATACTTTATGTAGCTGTTACCAAAATATTTAATAACTTATCCTGGAATAATGGGCTTTATTTAACAAAAAACAGGGCTTTAAAAGCAGAAAAACATTAAGATAAAATCATATGAAGTAATTTCTAAGATGTTTGTACTCATCAATTCTGTTTATTCAAGACTGCTTTACAGAGGCACAAGACTAAATGAAATTATTAATCAGCACTGATTTTGGGTCTTTAAGTCACTGCCCCTGCAAAATCACTCGGTAAAGGGTTTTGCCTGAGGCTTATCTGGTACCTGATGAACAAAATTTTGTTGTTTTACCAACATTGTTTTCTGCCAAAAAAATTTCTCTAAAGATAGATACATCACACAGTGACCGATCAGTTTACCATGTTTAATTGACTAATTGAGAAGGAGATTTAGACTAGAGCATGGGAGTAGAAGGTGAGACAATAGCTCCGTATTTAATGCCGTTATAATACAAAAGCAGAGGAGGGAGAACAAATGATGATATAGTATGATATAAAAAAAGATGAGACTGAAGCATGGGGAGGAGAATGAATGCAAGTTCTAACACAAGAGACTCAGATTGGTCGGTGATGCCGTAAGCGAAAGGGATACGCTTAGTGCAGAACTGTGGGATGGCAGTGTGAAATAAATGATGCCTTTGTTCACAGAGGACTGCTCAGCAGCATGGAGGAACCAGAACTACTGGAACACCACATGAAACTAGATGTTTAAAAATAATAGAGGAAAGAGAACAGGTGTAACTGAACATCCAGCTATATTGCTGTATGTTACTATGAGAAGTAAAAATAGAGAAGGGTTTTTATGAAACCTGAGGAGGATATGCATAGGTTTTTTATTTCTCCATGTTCTTGGGCCTACTCCATAACCTCTTCCATTCTGTCATAGCCTTATCAAGACCCGGAGACTAGAAAAAGTCTCACTATTCAAAGTTTAATGTGCTTAAATAAGAAAGTCTGAGTAACATCTCTTTCCGTGTTCCAAACTAGAACTGGCCATGAAAGGGTAACACAGATGATACTCTGAAGTTTGCAGTGTGTCTGCAGTGATACCCTGTGACGGGTGCTAACCTACGACAGGTAAGAAATGTATGATAAATTCTTCGGGAGAGGAAAGAAGAATCCAAGAAACCACAGAACAGCTGATCAGACTGGAAAGATTCCATGAATGAATGCTGAATGGCATGCAGGTAAGCAGAAGGTAATACAATCTGACGATATTTTACAATGAAGATAAGCACGTAATTAATTTGAAGGCACCTGATATGGCAGCACATACAAATGTAATAAACTTCAGAAGACTACAATTGCAATACATTTTTAAAAGTACTGCATTATGCTTAAAAGGGAAATATGATTTAGAAATTGCTCAAGGGATTACTCATGAGCTTGCTCTTAGACAGACTTTATTAAATATTTCCAGTAACAAAATTAGCAGAAAAAATCCCTATGAACTATGCTGACAACTGGGAGAAGCTGTGAATCGGGACAAGATGCAAACAGCCAGGAAGAAATAAAAAAAGTGAGAAAGGCCTGTGTATTTGTTTGATTAAAGAGGACTGTGAGCACGATCGGTCTAATGAAAACGGGAAGCGTGGTACTGCTACATCATTTGAGGGAGAGGTTCTTAGGACCAGAAGAGAAGCACTGATGATGTAAAAGGCACTATTACGAGCTCACCTGAAACACCGTGTTAAATTCTAGTCACACTGTGCAAGAATATTAGACTCAAAATAAGGTATGTTCACTGAATGCAAACCCTTACAAAAGCAGGTAGAAAGTAGTTGGTTTGTTCTGGTTATAAAATTGGACACCAAAAAAAAAAATCTACTTAAGCTAAAGGGCATTCTCCCCATCAGGGAAAATGAGTATGAACTTTCCATGAATTAATTTAGATTGAAAGCTTGATCTTTAACTGAAAAACAAGAGTAGCTAAAGAGACCAAAACTCCCACATAGTTCTTAAATGGCCCTTAAAGCTGGTTTAACTTGATCACAGGACCTCGTTCCTGCAACCACAAGGGAGACTATTGGATAACCCAAGAAGTTCCCTCTACTCTGCACTCGTGAGACCCCACCTGGAATGCTGCATCCAGCTGTGGAGCCCTCAACATCAGAAGGATATAGATCAGTTGGAGCGAGTCCAGAGGAGGCCACGAAGATGCTCAGAGGGCTGGAGCACCTCTGCTGTGGGGACAGGCTGAGAGAGTTGGGCTTGTTCAGCCTGGAGAAGAGAAGGCTCCGGGGAGATGTTATTGCAGCATGCCAGTTTTATTTTCTATTTAAGTAACAGATCCAGGGATTTTAGCAAATCACAACTAATTCCTCCATGTTAGCCCAGTCTGAGAATTACTACATGAAGTTTGAGGCATTGAAAACAAATGTAGAGAACCTATAGTGGACAATAAAGCTGAACAGAGGTCTATCAAACACGACCGAAAGACTGAACTAGAGGTGGTTTAGTTCAATGAAGACAATATGAGAGAAAGAAAACAGTTTTCTAGGATACACAAAAGCTGTTTCAAAGATGAAGGTAACAGAATTGTTTTCATATTTGCTGAGACAGAACAAGAAGTAACAGGTATAAACTACATGAAAGGAAATTATATAAATATCATAGAGAAAAGCTCTGAAATGGTGAGGATGTGCAGGACTGGGTTATATGTCCTTGGGAGTCCACGTAGTCTTCTGAAGTTTTAAAGGTTAAGCAGGATACATCTGTTGGGAATAACTGAAGCTCATATATTGCCTTGAGGTAGAAGAGAACCCTTTCAGTTTTACTGCCTATGATATGGTGGTTTGGATTCTGGGAAAGGAAATTACCGATTTTACCAAGAGGTCAACTAAGGAAAAGAGTTTGTATTTGAGCATGCTGACAGAATGACATCCAGTAATCAGTCAAACATCAGGCTTGGCTGCTTGAGATTCTTGGTTAACTCAGATGTGAGAGCTTGCCCCTGTATCCGCCAGAGGTGTCTGTTACAATTCCGGCTGACAGGGATCGGCTTCTTGGGTTGGCACTGGTGTAGGGCTATGTAGTGGTTTTGTCTAGTGCAGGAGGTGAAGGAGCATGGCAGCTAAGAAAACTATTATTTTCTACTACTTATGTTAAACAGCTAGCAGAGCTCAGATTAAAGTTTTATTTTGAAGAAGGAATGCAAATTAGTTTAGAATGGAGTAAGATATTCTGGGGGAAAGCCCAAAACAAAACTGCAGTCTGTACAAATCAAATCACCCTAAAGAAGATATGCTTTTATAAACTTGATTTTATGTACCTATCCTTGAAATTATATGCCAAAATTTTCTGTATTACAATAATCATAATACATTTGATATTTATATATACTCCTTCCAGATATTTGTCACTTTTTACTGGAAGACATGGACCAAAGTATTTAAGTTCCTTTTGATGAAGACAAAAAATCGGAAAAAATTATTGATGACATATGGAAACATTTTGCATGTCCTGCAATTTTAAAGTTGTCTCTATTTTCTTCCATATTATTTCTTTCCATTCTGTAAACTTGTTCAATATGTAATCCAGTGTTTTCTTTCACTACTGCCAGATAAACTGTCAAAAGCTTGACTACAAATTTATCCTCTATGTGTCTTGACTTCCAATGTTCCCTTGAGACTTCAGGCTCAATATTTGGGAATCATATGAATAACCTTTTCTTGGGTGAAATGCAATGTGGTACAGCGACTCTTTAAAACACTGATCCACTCCTTAGCATCTAAGGAGGGCAATATCACTCGTTTTAATACAAGGATGGACAAAAATAGAATTACCAGAATTCATTCCCTCCCTTTTCTTATTCTTCCAAATGGATCACAAATATTTACAAATTTAACTTCCTTTTCCACAGCTGTACAGAGTGATTATTTTATCTATTATTATTACTTTACTCATATCTGGAATGTAGCATTTAAGTTTGCAATTAGATGAAAGAATTGCATTATTATGCCCCCTTTTATAAATCTAAGGACAAAACTAACAGTCTTGTTCACCTTACTGTAAAACAGTACTTGAAATAAACCTTGTCAGATTACAGATTTTCTATGCTAATTCAAAAAACAAACAAACAAACAAACAAACAAAAAACACCCACACAAACCCACCCACCCAGTGCTGTCCAGAGGCCTGAAATGAATCTGATGGATTTTAATTTAAATCAGTCCATAAACATTATGAGTCTGGCTTAAAATCTAAATCAAAAAGGTCTTACGAAGGTTCTACACTACCTGATCTAGCACTGGTTACCTTGGCAGACTTGACAGGATCACAGCCCAAAAGAGTGTGGTGTAACAATTTTATAAAGTTAAATAGCAAATTGCTGAGTTCAACCAGAGAAAAATTTGTCACTTACCACAACACTTTGGACAGTCTGGGTGTATTAAAGCATTCATTCCATATCCTGGATAGCAGCCATCAACCCGTACCGTTTGCAGAGTACCTTCAATGTCGTATATTTCCGGCAACGGTTCAGTTTTCCTGCTAACTTCCACTTGCTGCGTAAAAAAATCTCTCTATGAGGTGTTTAGCCTAAATTGAAACAAACAATATTTTTTCAAACTCTTTTATAGAAAGAGGTCAGAATACAAGAAAAGACAAAAGAATATGAGCATGAGCTAAGATTAAGATTTAAAGGATGTACCACTAAATTGATTGTACCTGAATGGAAACAGGAGGAAAATATTCTTGAATATGTTGGGTTTAATTTAGATAAACCTTGATCAATTAATGAAATATCTTTGGTTGTGTTCAGGATTATACAAGTGGAACTATAAAAGCTAATCCATGGCGATTTTACCTACATAACACATCTGTAGCCTAGCATCAACAGACTTGCAGCTTTCCCATCTACATAGGTATTAGTATTTATGTCCACTTATATTTCAGACATACTTTCCATCTTTATTAGCTATTTCTGTTCAGTAAAAAGGGAATGCCAAAGGTCTCCTGAAGCCAAGTTAAATATGGATATTATTATTATTATATCAATCAAATATAATCGCGGAAGACTAATTCCCTTTCTCAAAAAGATTTGCACAAATACAGTCCTAGATAGGAAAAACATTCCTTTCAATCAGTGCAGAACCAGCAGCAAAGAATCACAGAAATGTTAGGATACACAGCAGCTCTATTTCACCTCCTCTATTCCAACTCCCTAGCCAAAGGCAATGCTTATTTTTAAAAATAATTTTATTTTCTCTGGAATTTTGGACCATTTTTTATTAAGTGTCTTCCACTGGAATATTAAAGATTTTAAGTCATAGTAGTTACAAATAAAAATGCAACTTCTAACTGGCTGAAGTATATAAAATATGTAACAAAAAATAGAGCCATTAGCAATCTGACAAAGTCTAAGAGTAAAAAGTATCAATGCTCATATCCAGACAGTGCTTCATTTGTATACAGAGATTAATTTTGTTTATATAAAGCTACAAAGAAAAAGCAAGAAAAAACCTTTAATAGGCTTGCAAGGTTCAGTACACACACAAATTGGCAAAACCAATTTTATTCAGCTCTTTTAACTTGATCCTCTTGTCTGAAAAAAAAAAAATGAACTTTGATCATGAGCTTTCCCCACAAATTTAGGGTTTTTTTTCAGTGGACAGCATGGCAACTGCTTAATGAGTACAGTGTTATTTTAGACTCCATCACCCCTCAACTGGAATCCCAAAGC
This sequence comes from Eurypyga helias, assembly GCF_000690775.1. Lineage (NCBI taxonomy): Eukaryota > Metazoa > Chordata > Aves > Eurypygiformes > Eurypygidae > Eurypyga > Eurypyga helias. The sequence continues at coordinate 75,714 of NW_010241665.1, forward strand.
ATGATTTACATTCCTGATGTTTCTTGGTATTCCCCCTGTACTTCCTTTCCCCTTTCTCCTTTCCTCTTTAAGAACCTCTGAATTAACAGTTAACCTCGTAAGCAAGACTCTGGCTTCTGTTTCTCTACTGTAAAAGCCCAACTCGTTCAAGCAGCTAAAATTCTGCCAAATCAATAATAAAATCACTTTGAAGTGATGGAAAGGCACTCCCATTGCAAAAGAGCATGTTTGATAGTTATAAGATAGCACATGGTCAAAATTTCCCAATTTTCTTGCCACTTCTCATACTCTTAATACACTGTCTTTATCATAAACTGTGTGTCATCTGCCTTACCCATAATGACAAGAGAATATTAGTAATTTTAACAGATAAATTTGATATCTGCTAGAACTTTTATATCAATTTATTAATTTACTGAACAAAGAATGTTTATTTTTTGTTGTTATAGTTTATTGTGAGAGTAGCTTATTATGTTAGCTGCCTTTTTGTTCTTCCATCTACTGTACCTTGTTTAATCTATGAGATGCATCACAGGCTCTTTGCTGACATAGGCTGTTGTGGTCTTCTCTGTCTGAGGAAGCAACTGTAATAAAACACGATCTGTTTATAGAAGAACAAAGTCAATGAAATCAACTTCTATTTGTTTACTGGTTTAAGATTCTAGTCAGCTCTGATGCCAGTATTTAGGACTATTTACCATATTTCAGATGTCTAACTTGCGATATTTTAAAGAAATCACAGAGTTTCTCCTCTTAGAGATACAACATGCCTAGGTCTAATTTTCAGCATACGTAAATATTTTACGGGAACTGTCATTTACTTGTAAATTCTAATGGGAAGGAAATACATCATTTTGGACTCCTCCCAGATTTATAATTACCTGAATCCTTTCAAAAGCAATAAGCTACTCTCTCTCTAATTACCTGCCTGCCGTTGTGGTTTTATGAATTCTCAGGTTTTAAAACAGTCATCCAGAAACCCTAACAGTTCAAGCTTCTGACTATTTCTGCAATAGATTCAAGTTTTCTCTCAAGAACAATCATCAGAGAAATATCCGGTGCTTTTAAAGAATTTCCCTGCTCCCCCCTGCACAAATACCTGAGCCTCACCGACTCAGCCTTTTCCATTCTCGTAGGAATGCCTATGTCACCTAAAACCAAAAGAAGACTTTAAGTACAGACTGCAGAAAGAGTGGTTATGTTTTAGTAATCCACTGGCTTGGGTTAGCATTCCTTATCAACTGACTAGTGCTAACGTGTTACGGGGAAGGCCTGGGAAATAGATAACTAAGCTGCTGGACTGCTTTCCAGAACTGAGACTGCAGTAGACTGCTATATTGAGAATAAAATTATCTCTTCACATATGAATTTAACTCCTTGTATTATAAGCTTTACTTACCTCTGTCTTGGACGTAATTCTGAAACACCAAATTCTTCTTAGAAATCAAAAAGTACTTTCTAAGACTTCAATGTGTAGTTTACCACTGGGTCATATCAAAGTTCCACCTAAATCTCTAACTGGAACATTTCTTCTCCTAATGCTCAAATATTCCATAAAGCCTGCACATTAGGTAAAACTCATTTATGTAGTTTCAATAGCCTTAGAATTAACCTTAACTAACTACACTATCAGTAATGACGGTCTTCAGATACATCAATGCTATCCACTACAAATACAATTTTCAGAGAAATACAACTGACTAGTAGTTTCATTGGTTTTATTAGCAATGACTTTTAATTTTCAGGAAAATAAAAATTGGAGAGTGGAAAAGAAGACATAATTGATATACTTTGTTTATAAAGGGATCTTTTCAAATTGCATGTCGATACATAGTAATCTAATACAATATATGAAAACAATGGCCTTTTTAGAACTTAAATAATTAGAAAGAGTAAGCTCGAGAAAATATTGCAGATGTTCTATAGTATATTCATTTAACAATTATAAACAGCAGCTCTTCAGATTTTAGATATCTCTTTTAATAACAGAAAGTACTTCAAGTGAACTGAACATATATTGGGACTGTTTTACAGGTTCCTTCAGACCTCACAACGTAAAGGAGTTCAGACTTCCTTTTTATACGGTTTCAGTGTTCAGAAGGAATATTCTGAGAACAAGTCTGAAGAAAAACAGAATCTTCTTTGGACTGACATGACACTGAGATTTGTGACTTCCACAGTTAATGCCTTTAGTGAAAAGCTGGTAGTGGAAACATTTTATGAAAAAAAATGCATGGTAAACTGAAAATGTGTTTTTAATAAACAGACTTCTAATAAACTTTATCAGAGGAGGATAAGTAACTCAGACACTGTGAGGTCTTCATATATGTATAAACATAAACCCAATTACGTATAAATACACCCAAATATCAGATATAAAGTTTTATAACTGTTACAATATATAATCACACTCAATAAGAACCCTTAAATATCCCATAATTTGGTGACATCTTCCCAAGACACCTAATGATTTGCTTTAAATCAAGTCAACTCAGTATTTTGGGCAATTGAGTTTTGCCCAGGTCTCCTTTAGGCTCCTTTTGTTTAAAGAAATGGAGAATTATGAAATCTCCCTCTTCTATTGTTGGCACTTAAAGAAGGAAAGTACTGAGGTCCATCTCATTTAACTGTAGTTCTTGAATATTAGACATCCAGTCTTAGTCTGTTATTGGGAAGCTGTTTATAAAGACCAAGGCACATCCATGGAATGACTGATACATCTGTTGAAGGTGGCTAGATGAAGGTGATGTGGGGAGTTACACAATACCCTGTGTCACCTTCCTTCCTGTGTTAGTGTGCAACAAGGGCCATGATAATGTTTTATGATAGTAAATTTAAAACATATTGATATAGCTATAGAGTTCTAAAGCTTTTCTGAAATAATATAAAATATGCACTTTTGAGTAGATCAACTGTCTTTTTGATATTGACATCAATTTCATGTGCAATACTTCACAGCATTTTTACAATCAAGAAACGTTATTATTAAACCCTTACAATACTTTCTGCATATAAGCAGTAAATACATCTTGTTAAGTATAAAAAATTCTAAAACCACTCTTTAAAGGCAAGGCAGAATTTTACCTGAAAATGTAGTGAAGATTTCATTCTATAGACCTCCTCTCTGCATTTTCACATGATGGCATTCTGACTTCAGTGTAACCTCACAAGAAAGTTCAGCAACAAGCTTGCTCAGTATCTGAAGCAATTCTTTTTCAAAAGAAGTATTATGAGAACTGTTGCAGGGGGATGCATGATACCGGGCTGTGAACTCATAGTAACTTTTAGGATCAGAATAAGCTGCAGGAAAAAATGTGGAAGATGATGAGGAACACATATGAAGTAAAAAAGAAAGAAAAATAATTTGTGTAATTGAAAATAAAATTCTGATTTAAATCCTTAATTTATAAACAAAACCTGTTTTGCACCCCCATAGAATTTTTATGATAAAACAGTGTATGCTGAGGCAGTTGGTAACACTCGAGATTTTGAGAGGTCGACGTTTATATCCATAGTTAAGTCTTACTCCATTATTTTAATTTTTTAAACCAACAGGAGATACACAGCACAAAAGGAATCAGGATGATAAAACCTAAGGTTAAGCATACAAAATACCCTTTATTATGTGACACAATATTTCATTTCACATGGTATGGCCAGTTATAGTAGTATGTTATATATATATATTTTTAGTCAACTATCACAGAAGTGTTTTAAAGGACTTGAAAACTGAATCTTCTTTCCCAGAGATCCATAGAAGATGCAAATACTAAGATGAACAGAAATTCCTTCTCTGTGAGCACAACTAACTGAAAAACCTTTCATGTAGGTATGAAATTTACTTTTATGGATGGATCAACTTTTTCACCTTTGCTGTTAAGCTAAATGCACACCTAAGCATCTTTTACAAATAAGCCAATATACCATAAAATGCATGTTTCTAGTTATTTCATGATAACCACTCTACTTACCCAAAGCTGAAGATAAACAGAGCACAATGTTAAATAGAAAATAGGAGCAAAAGAATGAAGAACAGGAGTCATGGAGTGGGTGTAATCACAGAAAGGAGAAGGGAGCAGCAGGGAAGAAAGAAAGAAAAAACAGAAACTGGACCAGTTGAAAGAAGCAGCAGAACATCCAAAATATGTTACCCAAATCAGACAGCTCATTAGATCCTCTACCTTGCTTTTGCCTCCCCCATTCCTTTCTCTTGCTGCTGCATATGCAGATCTAATGCAGATTTTTTGCATATATGTATGAAAACTGAATTTTGTATGCTAACATTCATATTAGATCCTTACTGAAGGATGTAAATCTGCATTACTGAAAACTGTGACCTTTCCCATCAAAACGGTTTCAAAGAAACATTTTTGTTTCCAGTTCTGTCACACAAGCTAGCTCCTAGATGTCACAGTTATTCTGTATGAAGGCTACTATGCCAAAATAAAATTAATTACATCAGAGGTCAATTTAGTTTACAGTGCTCTACCATGTTTCTAAATGATCACTGGTACACATTTTAAATTCAAGATCAGACATAGTTCCTGCGGAAGCCAATGGGAGCCCCTGCCTACGTGCCCACATGAATAAAGTATCCTATAAGGAAGAAAAGGAGTGCTAATAATGAATAAATGACATTGCCTTTACAATCTTTCACTTTATCCAAGACTTTTTAACCTGCTGACAGAAGGATACGTAATCAGAACTGGAAAGAATAGCTACAAATATTAAATCATTAAATGATACGTACTTAAAAAACACAATCAGGTAATAATTAAGGCATTAACATTTGTGAAATAAATCCATACGGCTGCACTAAAATTAATCTCATAAAGAATAATTCAGTTTAAAACTGTACTATTTTAATGCTATTAAGGATTACTGCCTATTCAATTTGTTACATTTCATTATGTTTTATGTTTCTTTTCTAAAAAGAACTATATTCATAAGTTTCCCAGTCAGCCACTGAGCTTCATTTAAGGCTCTGTAAATGACATTAAATTAACTTCCTGGTAGTAACTAATATTAAAAACAATTTCCCAGCGAAACAGAATGTCTTTATCTCTGCAAACTAAGTTCTAAATAAGCCTACTTATTTAAAAATAGCAAGACACATTTTAAAACATAAAACTTTTTGAAGGCAACAACATACTTACCTGAATTGATAACTTATCATAAATAAGGTATTTTATTGTGAGGTTTTTATCAGGTTGTGTTGCTATTAGTTTATAAACAATGGAACAAGTGTAAACTCCACTCAGGTTAAAGTGTCTCAATATTAAAGTTCCTGTTGGTGATATTTGCACGCTGCTATTTTCTAGTAAACACAAACATGAAATAAATTTAGTTGTCATCATGAGAAAATGCAGAAAGTAAGGGTTCAAATGGTTATTTACTGTTAAGCTGTGCACAAAATAATAATATTATGGATTCAGCAGAAGGCACAGGACTCCGAAACTGAAGCTGATTGGGTATCACTCCATTCAGCATTACACAAATATGCCTTATTGCTGCTGTGGTTTTAAGTATTGGTTGCCAAAGCAGTCCCAGAAACCTGGTTTTATTTGATCTTAAACATCTATTGTTCTCTCCAATAGCCACTTCATAGAGAAAAAAAACCTCCCAGAAAAAAGGACAAAGTGGGTAAATAATCTCTTTTTATACCTCTGTATAGTCAAACTGACTGCTAACCTTTCAGTCTTCAGGAACTGCCTCAAGAATTAGCTGCTGGTGGTGTTTAACGTGCAGTAAACGTCATCGTAGACAAGACGGGAAGTTTGAGTTAAGCAAGTATTGTAATACAGATGTTCCAAAAAAATTATACGTATATGCCAAAAGGAGAATCATGTACATTTAAGATTTTAAAATGATCCTTCTGTATGGAAAGATATGCGTTGTTACTGTGGCCAAAGTCTTAACACAACTCCTTAGTTCAAGGCAGAGAGAAAGTAGGATCCTACTTCCAAGGGCAAATCATGAGCATGGTTCTTTAACTAGGTTTTGAAGAAGAAAGTGAAGCACTGCTTAAGGTCACATTTGGGCACTGATAACGAGCCATACGGTTGTCCCATGTAGCCTACATGTATGTTACATGATGTCAGTTGGTCGGTCCTTTCCTGACTTGAAAAGTCCTCAGGCAGTAACAATGTAAATATGGGTTTCTCAAATAGTAATATGCAGCCTTTTTGCTGGCAGCTGTCAAAGAAAACCTTGGGAACCACTACAGTTGATTATACTAGACTTCAAGGTAAAATACTCACTTGGATAAAATACTTGAGAATGGATTTTGTTTCTATTTTCAGGTGCCACCAAAAAAAAAAGAAAATCCTTTTTAACAACCTGAGTAATGTAGACCTTCTATGTAGATGATGGAAACTTAGACAATTAGTGTGGTGTGAAAGCAGCATGGTTTTGGACTGAAAAAATCAATGCTAAGGACATGAGATCTATACTACAAACATTTTAAGGCTTTTACTTCAGACCAGTCCTAATCTGTTTTTACAAACGGAGCACACATTATTTCTAGAAGCAAATGCTTCCAGTTAGCTTCATCCCAAAGGAATCCAGTTGGTACACTCAAAAGACCAGTCCATGGTCCAAACAGAATGGGTTAAGTGGGTACAGTCAAGCAATCTACTTCAAAGCCACGCTCCTGTTCAAACAAACATGTTTGTTACTGTAGGTGCACACTGATTTTCCTGATGTGAGATTTTAAGAAAGCTATTGGGGAAAAATTAGCCTGATTGATTGAAATATATCTTTCTACATACTTGGCAGGAGGGTGTAGGACAACTTTCTTCTTGAAGAAACCAGTTAATCTTTTAATTAACTTAGTTTTGTCATAAAAATCACTGTGTTTAAAAAAAAAAAAAAGAAGAATCAAGTGCGGTAAAAAAAGAGTACTATTTTGAAAGTGCAAATTCTTTGATGAGAATGGTTTGGGATTCCGTATCAGCCTAGGCTCTCACATTAATGGCACACTGCATTTCATTTTTTGGACAATGAAGAGGTTTGTAATCTGATGATGAACTACTCAGGATGCTAAGTCTATAAACTAGGGTGTTGTTTGCTACTGTATGCTGGAATCGCTATCAGATTACTGTCGTGAGAAATACAGCATAGATTTAACAACTATGCTTCTGATCTTTGATGTATGCAGCTGCCCTGTGTGGGCCAAAAGCAACACCATGAAAAACTGAAATGATTTTTTGCCTGTCTGCTGCTGATTCTAGTACACCCGAGGTTGCCACAGGGCCAAGAGTTTCTGCCACCATAGCTTTTTTGCTAGTGACCCAAGGTTGACATAGCAGCTTGGGATACTACTGAAGCAATCTGCCAGAAGAGATTTAAACCCATCAACTGGGAGAAGTCTGTCTCCATGGTTTTCTGTTCTACGCTGTTGAAACTGCAGTTTGAGTAAACAGAAGCTAGAGGAGTGAAACAGGCAATATTTGTTAATTGTCGATCAAGAGGTTGTCTTCTGTCTGATCAGATGAAGCTCAGCACTTACACCCGTCACAGTATGCCTGATACTGTGTCTGTCCCACATCACAGACTGGACATCAAAGTATAGCAGCTCCAATGCAGCATATTCAAGCTAAGCAGAATATATCCATCCGAAGGGAGATTAACAGTTCCATGTAAAATGACATAGCCCACAGGCTTAAGTATAAACAAAAGCACCTATACCACTTTGAGGCAAAGAATGCTAAAAATTCTTTCTGAGAGTAAAGTCACTTACCAGATTGGGAGCAAAAACAGAGTATAGTGTTAGATGTCGTATAGATGTGAAATGCTCTACTACGGAGGTTGGCATGTAGAGGATTAAAAATGAAGAATCACAATGGTGTAAATGGTATTTCAGATTGTGTAATAGGAAAAGTTACTTGAAAATATAAGGCCAACAGCAGAGTTCTGATGGACAGCAATATAGACTGAGAGGAAAGCAAATAGGAATTGCAAACACTGCCACTGTAAAAGGATGAATGGTTCATAAACTAAATTGTAAACTGAAATAAGGGATTAAAGAGGTTTGTAGATTCATCACAATGCTGATTGTCCTTTTTTAAAATTGAATTGCACTAAAGGGTAAATGAGATATACACGTAAGAAACATAAAACAGAAATGAGGCTCCCTGCTCAGACTTGGAAAGATATTGCTGATGAGCCAGTCATGATTTCTAAACAATCCTAGTCATGTGAGAAAAATAACGTATGTAGAAATAGCCCAACATACTCCATGCAGAAACAATGACTGGGGTTTTACTAGCAGACTAGGACAATGATTTCATTAGAGGCATCCATGTTTAAATTCTCCATGAGCACATTAACCAGAAGTTGAAACTGGCAAAGGATGTGACGGGCCAACAGAAACACATGCAATTGAGGAAGACCAATAAAAATGACGGCCAAAAATGTTGATGACACTGCCCACCATCCTATTATTCTGTGCTTGCAGAACTCTCCCTGCTGTATGCACTCTCAGTGCAGCACAGAATGCCATCCTCAGCCTCTGTGGTATCCAACAAGACCTGCTACATCCAGTACTCTTTTGAGATGGCACCATTCTTTACAGAGATCTAAAAATGTGTTTTAGTTTGGTTATCTCATGCCTTTCTGAAAAGTGAAAGTTAATTTATACAATATACATACAAACACAAAATATCCCGTTACTTCTCCATTTCCATTCCCACCTTTATAACCCTCTTGCTGCTTTGCGGGGGAAGCAGGGGTAGAGAGTGAGGGGAAGATGTAAGGAAATAAATCCTTACCTGAAGAAAGACTACCACCTGGTCCATTCCACTGGAATATTGGATCAATCAGTTCTAAGTTTCTCAGATGATTTGTAAGACATAAAACACGTGGACTGTTGTGATTCAGCTTGACATAGACTTTAACTGAAAAAAAAAAATATCATTAGCATCACCTATTTATCGGTGGTATCCTAACAGTGAGCTATGTAAATTTCAAGACAGTGGTTCAACAATGATCTTCAATGGAGTTCAAATTTTGGGACTAGTTCTGTTATCTCTCCCATCATAATGAAGTACAAAATAGAGAGCAGGTTTGTTTTCTCTGGAAAATAAAGAGAATTCTTTCTAGTTCTAGGCTTATCTGGTTATGCAAACAAGAAGCACAGTGCACTCTACCATCCTCCCAAACAGAGTATGTCACTTAGTAGGTTGTCACAAGCACGGGCTTCTGCGAGGTTCTGTCTCAACGGGTCTCCAACACATGCATGGAGAACGTGAAGCTGCAGGACAATCAGACCTAGAAGCTTGCTGTTTCCTTTCTATAACCAATTGCCTTTTACCAGTGCATGATGTGTTTGCTTAGAAAGAGTTGGAGAATATGACCAACAATTAAAACTGAATCAAATAAGCAAATTACCACAATGTTATCTTACCACTGACTATTTCCGATTCCCAGCAAGTGGAAAACTGTTTAAGTATTTGTTGCAGGAAGAGATTAATGCTCAGAAAAACAGTTTTCACTTTTCCATTCTTGCAACTGGTGCTAATGCCACCACAGTTTTCTCTCCAAGTATGATTGTTCACTTTCATTAAAAAGTAAAAAAGGCACTTACCTTCACATTACAGTATTACGTTTTTTTAACACAATAAAGACTTTGTTATAACATTTAATACATAAAAATAACTCCAGAGTTTTGATAGTCTTAAGATCAGGAGGTATGCCCATCCCAGCCAATCAATTTTTTACAGTAGCATATATTGCAGAGAACAGCAAATTACATGTTTTCAATTGTACAACAGTATATCATGGAAATAAATGTCATGTACAGGTGGCGTTTCACTATTTAACCCCAAAGCATAAAAATTAATATGAATTCTACATGTTAAGACAACTGCCAATATGATTAGTCCTTCTCCATTACAAATCCTTTTTCTTAAAATTTATTAACGAACTGGCTTTAGTAGAAGTCTATTGGGGCAAAACTGTATACATTGCACATCTCTCCCACTACACATTTTGTTTTTTCTTTCCCCAAAGTCACTTTGTTCCGTCTTGTAGAAATATTTTTTTAAATTACCCATTCATAATAAAAAGTAACAAAATTATGGTGTTGTTATTATCATAATCTGCCAAGATGGTAAATTCTGTCTCACCACTGCCAGTTTCCATAACAGCTTTGTAAACATGTATCATAGGAATAATATAACAGAAGGGCAGCTGATAGAAAATAATGGCTAAAAAAATATCTACCAGGTATAATTTTATTCTTCTTCTTTCAAAATAAAGTCTTACTCTTTTAATTGAAGTTCTCTGCTGTTTTTCTTATTTGTTCATATTCACCCCTTTATAAAAATATTTACTTTGGATAGTGATCCAAAAAAGAACATTTCAGTCAGGTATTTTAAAAGTGCAGGATTTTAGGAGTGTATCATTGTATTAAACCCAATTTTGTTGAAAAACACACTCAAAAAAGAGATGTTGCCCAGCATCTCAAAAGGATACTGGAGCTAAGTCTAGTATAGTCACAATGGTCTGCCCCAGAGAAGGTGGAAGCATTCTTTATTAATATTAAATTGTTCAGAAACAGGGTAGGGAAGAACATTTTAATCTTGCCTTCTAACTTTCAAACTGGCTCATGCCATTCAAGTAGTAGCCATGTTTACAAACCTGAATCAGAATCAGGAAACAAGTAAAGGTATACGGATAGGATGAACTTTTAGACCACTCAGAGCTGTTATTTAACATTAATGCTCAATAATATTGTAAGTTAAACTACTAAGGGATACATTTAAAAACAAATTACTTCCCAGAATTGTTTTACCTTTGGACAAAAATTGTTGTCTGAGAATTTGTACCAAAAGAAAGCTCAAAAAATGTTGCATTTTAGCAACAGAAGTATCACTTCTAGATATGCTACTAGTGAAGCTACAGCTGGAAATCACACCTGGAGAAAACTGTGGGGAAGACTATTACCAAAACCAAGCCAGCAATGTGCATTTACAGAAAAAGCAACGTGATTAAATATATGGCAATGAGGAACAGCCTGGTCTTTAATTTCATTTTCAGATTTTTCAATAATTGGTTTGTTTATGAAAAGAGAAAGTGATATTATTGTATTCTGGAGTTAAAGGAATTTAATTTAGAAAGAAATTAATTCTTAGCTCTTAATTTTTGTTGTAGAATATAACATAAACTTCAAGTCTCAGCTTCTGTGTACAGAAAAAGTAAGATGAAGTCAGAATACCTACAGTGCAAGAAAGCAGCATTTCAAAGCAAGAGTCCCACAGCCAGGTGGAAGAGGACACAGAACATGATATTTTATAACAATTATATAAAGTAATTATCTTGGGTTTATAACAATAATAAGTAAGAATAAAAAAAAAGAAATTCTGATGACAGAATTATAAGCTGTGGGATAACCTATTAAGTATACATAAGTCAGTACAGAATTATAGTTAATTAAATCACTTAATACCATTTAAAACAATTCAACAACAAGGGATATGACAAAGAAGGGCCTTTTCTTAGTAAAACCAATATTTTCACTAAAAGTTGTTACATTATGTTTTAAAGAAAAATACCTGCAAATATGACAGATCCCACTATTTTTAAGCTACTTTGTCTTGGCCCTGCACTTCTTAAAAATCTCTTTGAGGTCTGAACTGCTAAAAGATAAAACAAGTACATTAATACAACTATTTAATTTATCTGAAAAAGCAAGCAGCACACCAGGTTAATCTATATCCTTTAATAGGCTTGTTCATCAATGGATATTAAGTTTATACTTGCCTAATGTCTTATACAGCATATGACACTATGGCAACAAAAATCAGTGTCAAAGGCCTGATACAGAAAAAGCATACTTATTATAAACAGCACTTTAGTTCAGATTTAGTTTTGAATGGGGATAATGGGGATAGGCACTGTCCAAAATTAAGATAAAAATTAGCTGCATTGTTACGATACCCTCAGTTGGGATGTCAAGCAACGTGTATACTGACCATTAATGGAGTAATGATCTTGGGTTCTGTTATGATTGCGATTTTCTTGATTTCCTCATGAAAAGAAATATAGGGTATTTTATGGATATGCTAATTAGCATTTTTCCCATTTTAAATAGAAATTAAAAACACATTCATAAAGTTTGCAAAGCTTTGCAAGACATACAAGACTTCTGAAAGAAAACAGAAATATCTTTCAGGTGGGGATTGTAGTACAAGTCAGATCTGGGTTTCTTTTACAGAGTTTCCAGAGATACAGAACTGAAGCCAGCAGAAAGATAATGGCTATTAGACCTCTCAGTATTTTGTGTTCTTTGTCTCCACCTCCTGCTTGGAAGGAACGTGGCTACTGGAAGTTAAGGTGTGTTTGTGATTTCTAATTCTTTCGGGGAATCTGGCAAAGAAAGTAAATAACAGCTCATTGTTTATCCTGGAGGCTGGTGCATGACAGGGGATGTGATACACCCACTCAGTGCCATGTTCTTTGGCCCAGGTGTCTATTTTGGAAATGAGTTCCATTGTCTGATTCAATTCTTTACGGAGTGCCATGTCTCCATAGGACTTGCTTTTCAAGACTCAGGATAGTGTTCTGGGCAGTGGCACAGGGCATGGGATATGGTCCCAACCATCCCGTGGTTGCTTTCACCACTGTAAGCACATGGTACTTGCAGTGATAATCAAGCTGTCGGGCTTCCCAATATTTATATTTCAGCCAT
>NW_010241666.1:0-11360 GCF_000690775.1 Eurypyga helias
CCAACCCAAACGATTCTATGATTCCGAATGGGACCTCATGAGGGCTGACTGGATGAGAATAATTACTTCCCTTGATGTGCTAGCTACAGTCTAACTGGCACAGACTAGTGATTACTCTTTTATGTCATAAGGCTGTATGTCTGATTAATGCTCAGTTTGTCCATTGCTTAGGTCCTTCTCTGTGAAATCGTTACACAGGCAGTCCATTCCCAGGTTGTGCTGTTGCAAGTGTTTGGTTTTGACCTAGGTGCAGCACTTTGTATTTATCATTATTGCACTTCATGTGGTTTCTGCTGGTGAGTTCTACCAGCTTGTCAAGGAAGCTCTGGGTAGTAGTCTTGCTATCCAACAAATTCCCCTGTACTGATGTTATTTGAAAACTTAAGGATTCATTCCAGCCATTGTGCAAATAACTTAGAAGCAGAACCTGCCAATTATAGAGGCCTTTCCAGATGCTGTGGTGAAAGTGGAATTACTTTGTGTCTCAGCATTGAGATTGAGGATTTCCATCCAGAAGCCCTAGTCTGCAAAAAATGCTGCAGAAATAGGCTGGCATGTAGCAGTGGAGACTGCAGGTAGTCTGTATCAAAGGGAAACAGACTTCTCAAAGAACCTCTAAGTTAATTTGTGTATCTCTTGTGGTTTCAAATCGTATTATTCTGTAACAAGTGGAACAGTGAAGAAAGGAGGGAAGAAACAGTAACAGTTGGCTGCTTTAATAGACATTAAAATCCATCAGTTTCTGAAAAGCTGCAAGGTTATTTTAGAAATGAGAACTTGACATTGTGAATTTTGATTATGCTGGTGTTTTTATTCACATGACTTAATTGTACAAAGCGTTATTTTAAGACACCAGCTGTCTTTTTGTGAGCAGGTAGGGATGAGTTACCTGCATCGTTCACAATACTTGACACGTAGGCTGGTTTCAAATGATTGTTAGCAGTCGAAGTGTAGCCTTTTGAGGAACTGTCATTTGCAGGAAGTAATGAGCTTCACTTCAGCAATAAAAGAGGGATCCTCATACCAGCAGACCAATGTCCCGTTTTCCCTTACTGGCTTCCTTTTTGACACTGTCAGAAGAGCTCAAAGGCTGACAGTGGCCCCTTAGGTGTGATCACTGCTGGATGGAGTAATATTGGAGCAGTAGTGTGATAAAGCTTAAAATGACACCGTTCTATATATCTTCATCTGCCAGTAACCCAAGACTTCCATTTTTAATCATGTATCTTACACACGCTGGTAAGTCAACTACAGTTCTGTATTTTTAGTCACACTCAACTTGGGCTAGGTGTCTGAAAACAATTTCTCCTTGCTCCTTAAAAATCAATGTGGAATCAGTTTCCTTCTGTTTGGGTTCACCATAGAAGATGTGTTACATTTCAGTTTTGCCCTTTGGGCATTCTTAGAGTAGGATTAATTCAGATTTGTTTTCTCCCCTATCGTAGTAATTTCCCCAGTTGCTTTTGTCAGTCTTCTGCATAGCATCATGGAAATGAGAAAGTCATAAGTTCATGGGGGGAAAAGATAGGAACATACATAGTGATTGAAAGAGCTATCAGCTTGGTTTCAGAACTAAGCCTCTAGTTAACTGTGCTCCTTTAATTTCAAAGTCCTCTTACTCCTGAATATCCAAAGGTGGTAGAGCAAAAAGTATAGATACCAAAAAAGTTTAACTATCTCATATTTATACCCATAGCATACTGCTTTTTACTTGTATTGCTAAATGGAAAGTGTGTCTTTTTCTTAATAAAATTATAACTGCAACTTGTTATTTTCTGCTTCCAACTTCAGGTCATTAGTATTTACATGGGAATCACTGTAAATCTGGCAGAGGCATGGGAACCCTACAAAGCCGCGAAAACTGCCCTCAACTACACCCTGGATCTTTCAAACGTCAAAGAGCAGGTACATAAGCCAGAGTTAAGTATTTTTAGCAAGATACAAGCTGTGTGGGCATCCCAAGTCTGTTATATGACACTACTAATGCATAGGACTCTTTTTCTTGAATACAGTTACTTTTATTACATTACAGTACTTTGAAGTATTTTTAACTCAAAGTTACATACGAAGTTTCAAAATCTGGTCTTCACAGCACTGCTTGTTTCACTTCCTTGTGCAGTGTTTCTTTCCCCTAAAAGTTTCAGGGCTGTGACTTGATTAAATAGATGCCAGCCCTCATCGCCGTGTTCCGTCAGTATCGGGATGTCTTAAGCTGGCTTTAGTGTTTGGTCTTGCATAGATAACAGCGTTAGAAGTTACACATCACAGAATGGTTTGGGTTGGAAGGGACCTTAAAGATCATCTAGTTCCAACACATCTATGCTGGCAGAGTGGGGCCTCCCAAATTAAAGAAACAATAAGCTGGAAAAAACATCTGATTGAAAAGAATGATATTGGAATGTTGTATGATGCAATGCAGTTATTTTTATGTGTAGTCATTTTTTCCCTGCCTAAAAAGCAGTGAGTGATACTGGGTTGGTTGGTTGATTGTTTGCCCCGTCAGCAAGCCAGTTGACTGATGATAGCTAAATGGCTCCTTAGGACTGACCCCAGTGTTCAGGAAAGAACACACAGGAGTGTCTAATTAGGAGAACTGTACTATATACTGTGTAGTAAACTTAGGGAATAAGAGCAGACATTCTTCCTTAGTCTTCAGGGAAGAAGTTCACCAAGTAGAACCAATACGTAGTACAGAACAAATATTTTGCAATAGATTTGTGTTGTTTTCCTTTCTCATTAGGCAATAAAACATTGTACCATTTCTTAGGAATAATTTCTAGAGAGTACATAAGTGAACACAGGAAGTTTACAAGTCTGTATTTTTTGAAACATTATGCTTCCTGTGTAGGCTCTTTGCTTTAAAATGTAGCTTGCGTCCTTTGTCATGCAGTTGCCATGGATGATGTTAACTACTACTAATGATGATGATTTTTATGGCGCTTTTTTGATCTGTGTGCCCTTTAAGTTCTTGGGAAGCCACAGTCACACCGTACATGATGTATTCCACTCGATGCAAGAACTGTACTGATGCAAGCTTTGTATATCCTAAGGCAAGCAGATACGCTGCGGTCACTGAGCGGGTGCACACTCAGGTGCAGCAGTTTCTGAAAGAGGGCTGTCTGAGGGAAGAGCTGGTGCTGGACAATATTCCCAAGCTGCTGAATTGCCTGCGAGACTGCAATGTGGCAATCCGCTGGCTGATGCTTCACACTGCAGACACAGGTGAGACTTCCATTGCAGAGCTGTCAATCCTGCTATCCTGGTGCCTCATGTGACGTCCCGAGGGAAGTTCAGTGTGTGCCGCTGCTGAAGGCAGCAGAGTTTCATCTGCTGTTTTCAATGCCTTGTTGAGCTGGTTTTTTGCTAACAGTCTCCTAAAGTCTTCGGTTGAAACAGCCCACATGCATTTCCTTAATTCTCACAAGCTAGACACAGATATAAAAAGTAACATGAGAAGTCATGATCCTGTTGAGTAATACTCTGCAGAAAAAGTCTGTGAACTTAGCTTTTTCTGTCTTCTCACTTAAAGCATCACTCTGGGAGTTCTACCTAGTACCAAAAGGAAAGCTGTGGCTAACTTTTTAATATCTTAGCAATTAATAATTATATAATTAATAAAACCGAGTTTTTTATTCTGTTGAACTGTAATTCAGCTGAAACTGTTAAAAAATGTCTATGACACCAGTTTTTCATCTGTAAGCTGACCTATTTAGACTGTCTTTGGGGCCTCTTGGTATATGAGGAGGCTTCTGTTAACACCTCCATGTGTTTTCTGTAACAGTTTCAGAAATGTTGATCTCTAGGCTTCTCAGTCAGGTGTACTAAATTCACATTTAGTGTGCAGACGTCAGCAAAAGAGTTTTAAGAAGGCTGAAGCACCATAGAAGCCATAATTGGCCAAGAAGGCCAGTGGCATCCTGGGATGCATTAAGAAGAGTGTGGCCAGCAGGTCAAAGGAAGTTATCCTCCCCCTCTGCTCTGCTCTGGGGAGGCCTCACCTGGAGTGCTGTGTCCAGTTCTGGGCTCCTCAGCTCAAGAAGGACAAGGAACTACTGGAGAGGGTCCAGCCCAGGGCCACTAATATGATGAAGGGCCTGGAACACCTTCCATATGAGGAAAGGCTGAGAGAGCTGGGTCTGGTCAGCTTGGAGAAGAGGAGGCTGAGGGGGGATCTTATCACTGTTTATCAATATCTAAAGGGTGGGTGTCAGGAACATGGGGCCAGGCTCTTCTCAGCAGTGTCCAGTGACAGGACTAGGGGCAATGGCCATAAACTGGAAAACAGAAGGTTCAACCTGAACATGAGGAAACCCTTCTTCACTGTGAGGGTGAGAGAGCACTGGAACAGGCTGCCCAGAGAGGGGGTGGAGTCTCCTTCTCTGGAGACTTTCAAAAGCCGCCTGGACTTGTTCCTGTGTGATCTACTCTAGGGGATCCTGCTCTGACAGGGGGTTAGACTGGGTGATCTCTAGAGGTCCCTTCCAACCCCTACCACTCTGTGTAGTTATTTCCTATTCTGAGGAAGAGTTGTACAAGGGTGGTGAGACTCATGTCTCACTTGGGCTTGGAGAACAAGTGAAGACTTTGATATCAGAGCTAAATGTTTTGGCTTTCAAGCTGTTAAAACAGGAGTCTATCTACAAAGGTGGAAAAGCTTGGCCAAATTCTGTTACAGTGGAGAAATGCTGTCTTTCCATTTTCAGCTTGTGATCCAAATAACAAACGTCTCCGCCAGATGAAGGATCAAATTCTTGTAGACTCAAGGTACAATCCCAGGATCCTTTTCCAGCTTCTTCTGGATACAGCTCAGTTTGAATTCATTTTGAAAGAGGTAATGTGCTGCTACCTTCTTCAGTGTTTTCTCCAGAATGGCAGAATAGAGCTGAAGGCTTGAATAGTAGTAGTACTTTTACTGCACAGTCCACTTAGATGAAGAATGATTATTTTGATTTGTTAATTGTGAATTTTCTGTAGATGATTACAAACTACTGTTGCATGGAAGTGACTTTTGCAGTCTTCCCAATAATTGACAGTTTTTATTCTTACCCAATATATTTATATTTACTCAGAAATTTTCATGAACATCCTTACAACAGGCATAGTAAAGTCTGTTGAGGAAGCTACATACGTTTTTATCCTGCCATCCTTCTCTTTTTCAGACTTCCTTTTAAACAGAGCAAAAGCCTATGTTTGTTGAGGAGAAGCTGCTAAGAGAACTCTTACACCTCTGTGGTGGGTAGACCTTGGCTGGCCGCATGGTGCCCCCCAAGTCACTCTATCACTGCCCTCCTCAGCTGGACAGGGGAGAGAAGATACAATGAAAGGCTCATGATAGATAAGGACAGGGAAGGATCATCCAGTAGTTACCATCATGTGCAAAACACTCAGCTTGGGAAAAAAATTAATTTATCATCATTCAAAATCAGAGTAAAAAGAACTAAACCCAAATCTTAAAACAGCTTCCCCCCCATCCCTCTCTTCTTCCTGGGCTCAAATTCTCTTCTCCCACCAAACGGTGCAGGTGGATGGGGAATGGGGTTATGGTCACTTCATCACACATTGTGTCTGCCATTCCTCCTCCTCAGGGGGAGGACTCCTCACACTCTGACCCTGCTGTAGAGTGTGGTCCCTCCCACGGGAGACAGTTCTCCACAAGCTTCTCCAATGTGAGGCCCTCCCACGGGCTGCAGTTCTTCCCCAACTGCTCCAGCGTGGGTCCCTCCCACAGGGTGCAGTCCTTCACAAGCAGCTGCTCCAGGGTGAGTCCCCCATGGGGTCACTCGTTCTGCCAGCAACCCTGCTCCAGCCTGGGCTCCTCTCTCCACGGGGCCACAGCTCCTACCAGGAGCCTGCTCTATTGTGGGCTGCCCACAGAGTCACAGCCTCCTTTGGGCATCCCCCTCATCCAGTGTGGGGTCCTCTCTGGGCTGCAGGTGGGCCTGTGCTCCACTGTCACCCTCCATGGCTGCAGGGCACAGCCGGCCTCACCATGGCCTGCTCCACAGGCTGCCAGGGAATCTCTGCTCTGGCACCTGGAACACCTCCTCCACTCACCTTGGTGTCTGCAGAGTTGCTTCTGTCACATCTTGCTCTCTGTCTGTAAAATCCCCTCTTCTGCATTTTTTTTCCTTCTTAAACATGTTATCCCAGGGGCATTATGACCGCGATTGTCATGGCCTTGGCCATCAGTATGTCTGTCTTGGAGCTGGCTGGCATTGGCTCTGTCAGGCACAGGGGTGGCTTCTGGCAGCTTTTCACAGAAGCCACCCTGTAGCCCCCACACTACCAGAAACCTTGCCACACAAACCCAGTACAACCTGTGTATGATGCTCTACCATTTCTTAAAGGTTCCCGTTAATGCTCTGGCACTAACCTGGTAGAATACCTAAGAGTGTGCTGAACTACAAGTACACACGCTTTTTTGAACTGGGTTTCTCTGGATAGGCTGAGAGAAGTGTAAGTCAACATTAGACTGGAAGTCTTCGTGGATCTCTTACGGTAAAAAGGTTGCTGGATATTTTTATAAGTGACTAAAAATCAACAGTGTCTGCATCATACTGTTTTTTTAAATTCAGTTAATTTCTGTCACTCTGTGTCCATCACGCGGGTTGTATTTCTCAGTGTCTTTAATATTTTGTTTAATATTCTGACAAGATCTTGAAGTTGTATAGTAATCACTGTAAGTCAGTTCCATCTGATTTCAGTATTTATTTCATCTGTTGTAGTATACCTTATTGCCAGACTTTTAAAGCAAATGCTTCGCTTTTCAATAGATGTTCAAGCAGATGCTGTCAGAAAAACAAACAAAATGGGAGAACTATAAAAAAGAAGGATCTGAAAGGATGACTGAGCTTGCTGACGTCTTCTCGGGAGTTAAACCTCTTACTAGAGTGGAGAAAAATGGTAATTGTTAAAAACTGAAGTGTGGGAAAAAAAGTAATTTTTGGTTTTTGTTTCTAAGGTGATACCAAAAGAAAATGCGTGAGGATAATATTGATAATAAGAAAAAATTCAGGTGTCTCAGCTGCCACAGAGGTTTCTTACATGCTGCCTTGTTTAGGTTTTCTGAATATATTCCATATGTAAGCCATATTTAGGTGCCTAATATTTAGATGGGGAGGGTTGGAACTAGAGGATCTTTGAGGTCCCTTCCAACCCAAACTATTCTATGATTCTGTGATTTTTTAAATATGTTTTTCTCATGGGCATGCAGAAATCCTGCCCATTAAACATGGGGATGGTTTAACCTCTCTTCTCATTCTTTTCCTAGTTGTAACCTGGACTTCTGTTGTATTAGCATTTTTTCAAAGCTTCTTTTACTTCTTGTCTGCGCTGAGTGGTATTCTCCAAGTTCTCCAAGTACTTAGAAGTGTTGAATCTGTATTTCTTTCCAAGTTTCTTCCTCTGATTTTGAAACGTGGGTTTTTTGTTGTTGTTGTTTTGGGGTTGGGGTTTTTTTGAGTTGGAATAAGAATAAGAATTGTAAATCACTCTCTTATTTTATCACAAACGCTGCATAAGGTGTCAGTGTATGAGCAACATTTGTGATCAACCCATAACAACAAAACTTAGAATAGAGGCAATTTTATCACTTGCTTCCACTTAAAAGCAGAATTACCTTACTGAAATGTTTCCCTTTACCTTTCTGATCTCAGCAAATTTGTAGCTAAAACATAGAAATTGTAACTGCCAAGGTAACACTGCAGACCTGTTCATAAAACACAGATATATGATTTAAAGGACTGTATCATCTTTGTGTAGATTTTATAATGTCCATTTGTGTTGGTAGTCGGGTTTTTAATGGTGTATGTGAAACATACCTGAGCATTTACCCCTTTACAAGTCTGCATGTTGAAAGACTAGAAATGTAGCAGTTAGATCATAGAATCACAGAATGGTTTGGGTGGGAAGGGACCTTAAAGACCATCTAGTCCCCCCCCCCCTGCCATGGGCAGGGACACCTTCCACTAGACCAGGTTGCTCAAAGCCTCATCCAGCCTGGCCTTGAACACTTCCAGGGATGGGGCATCCACAGCTTCTCTGGGCAACCTCTTCCAGTGCCTCACCACCACCTCCGTGAAAAAGATGAAGACTATTTAAAAGATTTCCTACATGTATAGCCTGTTTGTTTGTTTTGACTAGCAAGTTCCCTGTGTCTTTGTTGCTTATCATAGATGCAAAAATTTGATTAAATTTTTCTTATTCTTACATAGAAAACCTTCAGGCTTGGTTCAGAGAAATCTCCAAGCAAATAATGTCTCTAAACTATGATGATTCCACTGCAGCAGGCAGAAAAACTGTGCAGCTAATACAGGCACTGGAGGAGGTATGGCAAAAAAATTTTCAGATAAATGACCTCGTCCTTTTGAAAAATAGTATCTGTAATACATGCACTGACTTCTGATAGATGAGTTACAAAAACAGATCTGTGTTTAACAACTATTTAAGCCTGTAGATCTTTGCAGTTTTATATATACAGTCAGCAGGACTTAGAATCATAGAATCACTAGGTTGGAAAAGACCTTAGAGATCATCCAGTCCAACCGTATCTGTCTGCCACTAAACCATATCTCTCAGCACCTCATCCACCCGTCTCTTAAACACATCCAGGGATGGTGACTCCACCACCTCCCTGGGCAGCCTGTTCCAGTGTGTGATAACCCTTTCGGTGAAGAACATCTTCCTTACGTCCTTCCTTACGTACTTGCTTATAGACCTTTTGATGGTAGAAGGGACATAGCATGAAAAGTCACGCCACCTTCAGCTGAGGATTTGTCGGGTTTTTCAAATAAATGAATTCATTATTAAACATTATTTGGCAACATTACTAATTTTATTAGAAATTCTGAAAATAAATTCATTTGAAGCTCAGGAGGGTAATTTGAAAGGCAAAATAAAAACACCCGTCTTTGGAAGTAGAAGAAATGTACCCAGAACAGGATATAGAAGAATACTCAGTATGGTGTTTCACAATACACCTCCTCAAGTAACTTTCTGAAATTTATTATTTAACACACTCTAAAGTAGGCCAGGATTTGTTAAGTGTCTTGTATAATAATATCCTGAAGAAATATGTCAGTTCACTGATTATATTTGTATTGCTGTCCTCAAAGATAAACAGGAAAAAAAAGGGGGGTTGTTTTATGGTGTTGGTTTGTTTTTTAAATACAGGTCCAAGAGTTTCACCAGCTGGAAACTAACCTGCAAGTTTGCCAGTTTCTGGCTGACACCCGCAAATTCCTCCATCAGATGATCCGAACTATCAACATTAAAGAAGAGGTCCTAATCACCATGCAGATAGTTGGTGACCTTTCTTATGCTTGGCAATTAATTGACAGGTATCTTAGCAGGAGCTTTTACTTCCAAGTCAGTCATCATTTGCGAAACTTGTGGGACATAACATGCGTAAATATTATTAATACTGTAAATTTCCAACTTCAACAGAGTCTTGAAGCGTTATTGTACGAGTTGTTGAATGTATTCAACTGTTGTGATTGTCATGTTGTTGACTGAGGGTTAAGTGATACTGTAGTTTTTTACTGTCAACCCTGTTCTAACTATAACAATTTTGTTAAGCTTCTACCTCCAGCCTGTAGTCTAGTTAAGTGTTCTCCAAAATACTGGAGTTCCTCTTCCAACCAAAATCAAACAAGGAAAGACAAGTGCTAGAGAACTCCTTTTCTATGGTGTGATTTTGCTGAGAGCTACTTCATTACCTTGGCTGTTAGCACTCCCTCAGGGCCTCTCTTTTGCCCCACTTACCCCTTTATCTTACAGGCTTTTTCTAACCAATATCTCTTCAGACCTCCTTTAGTGAAGTTCTTCAGTCATCTCTCGTGCCATTTCTAGACTACACGGGTGCTGGTGATGCATGATTTAAGAGTTGAAAACAGAGTTTCGGGGAAAAAAGCTGATTTGTTTTGTTTGTTTCCTACCCCAGCTTTACATCTATTATGCAGGAAAGCATACGAGTCAGTCCCTCTATGGTTACTAAACTCAGAGCCACATTCCTAAAGGTAAGTATGAACGACAGTGAATGTGCTTGAACACTGCCGGTCAGCCAGAGCTTTAAGGCTGTGATGTCACAAGACCTAAAACTTCCTTTTACCAACTTTTTCTGTATCCAGATGTTTTTATACTGTATTACATTAACTCAAGGTTAATTTTAAAGAAAATAAAGCCAAGTTATGTTTGGTTTTTTTTTTTTAATGCAGCCAGTTATATTGCAGCTCTTAGGCAAAGAATTCTCATTGTCCAGCCTCTACTCATTACAGTGATTTGCTGGAGGTACTAGTGCATAGATGGGATCCTCTGCGTATGTATTGGAGGAGGCAGGAGGAATTACAAAAGCTGTGGTGGCTATGGCCTTTGTCTGTCGTGATGAAGATCTGGCATCAGATGAAAATATTTTGTGTAAAAAGAAGAACGGGAAATGGCATGAGGGAGAGTGTAAAATTACAACGCAAAAAAAAATGTCATGCAACTGTTAAGATTTAAAAAAAAAT
Source organism: Eurypyga helias (assembly GCF_000690775.1). Classification (NCBI taxonomy): domain Eukaryota; kingdom Metazoa; phylum Chordata; class Aves; order Eurypygiformes; family Eurypygidae; genus Eurypyga; species Eurypyga helias. The sequence continues at coordinate 10,506 of NW_010241666.1, forward strand.
AATGATCAGAATGTAGTCTTGCAGACTGTTGTACTTCTTTGACTTTTAACAATGGGGGTTTTTTTCTGTTGGCAAACCTGATGTTGTAACATTGCTCTTTAGGAGCTTTGAGTGCTTTGAGTTGCAGGTTAAGAGCCTGAGTAAGAGAATTCAAGAATTTAATTTGTATTAGGAAAGCAGACATGTGAAGTTAACATTTTAACTTTATTTCTAGCTTGCTTCTGCTCTTGACTTGCCACTTCTCCGCATCAATCAAGCCAATAGTCCCGATCTTCTCAGTGTCTCGCAGTATTATTCTGGCGAGTTGGTTTCCTATGTAAGAAAGGTAGGTGTTTGAAGAGGCATAATTCTCTTGTTCTCTAATTACTTTTTCTTAATTGAAGATTTCTGGGTTTTGAGTGAGACTATGCTGACTGCGTCTGTTTCTTCTCTCATTTACAAAGGTTCTACAGATAATTCCAGAAAGCATGTTTACATCTCTTCTCAAAATTATAAAGCTTCAGACTCATGATATTATTGAAGTGCCTACTCGCCTTGATAAGGACAAGCTCCGAGATTATGCTCAGCTTGGACCGCGATACGAGGTGCAGTTAACATAGGGGATTCTGAAAAAGTGTATTTCGTAGGTGGCCAGCTTCAACCTAAGTTTAAATAGGTACAGCTCCACAGAGTTACACCTTAACAGGGAAGTTGGATTTCTTGACTGAGTAAGAATTAACATTGACTGGTGTTACCGTGAGCATACCCTGGGTTTCCTGAGGGCAGATGAGTAACTGCTGCTCTTCTATTTATGAAAGTTTAAACTTTTCATCTTCTACAAAAAGGGAGGAAAACTAATCATAGAATCATAGAATC
>NW_010241667.1:0-32136 GCF_000690775.1 Eurypyga helias
GCCGGAGTTAAACCACGACACACATGCATATTTTTGGTCACTGTCTACCTATATACCATAGTTTTCAAAGTAGATTAGTACAGAAAAAGTATGTCTTAATCCACACATCAGTTTCTTTAGTTTGTGTAAAACAAAAATAAAGATCCATTGATTCTGAAAAATAATTAAGCTTTTCTTCCTCACAATCCTTGATGTTTTCTAACTATCTTCTCTCTAAACTGTATTGTCTATCCTTTCCCAATAATTCTCCCACAATATACTTGATCCTTGAAGGAATAGCCGAACCTTTACTTCTGTTGATTTCTGCTTTTTAAAACTTATTTCTGCTCCATTCCATTCTTAAAAATCTCTTTAAAAGAATCCAGCTAAATTTGCCATACATCATTATGAAATTCAGAAAAAAATTTTTGAAAGATTATTGAAAGGAACACAATTTAATGAAATTAGACACTTTGCATTTGAGAAGAAATGAAAATGCCACTTTGTAACATTTTCTAATAGGATTTCTAAAGGAAAGTAATGTAAGCATAGTTGAAGTAATTGGACACAACTGAGCATTTAACAGTGTTTTCTATATAAATTTTTATCAGAAATATTATTAAAAGAAAAAGAGGATGAATTTAATCAGAACTTGTTGTAAAAGCAACGTAAAATTAAAAGTGAAATTTTATATTGATGCAGATAATCATTAAAGATTGAAAAGTCCACAATTTTACAAATAAGTTGCATTAAACCTCTATAATAAAAGAAAATCTGAAGAAAAATGGTAAACCACCCATACAACTCATTAACACTTGTTCTTACTACTAAATCTTCAAAGCCTCCTCTTACACGGCTTTAGCTGCTGAGTTGCTCTCCTCAAATAGAGCTCTCAAAAATTTTTGACTCAAACATGTCTGTATCCAGTCTATGCTCAGTCATTTAGCACTGATTCCCTGCATTTCTTATTATTTTATAACTTCCCTCTCCACTCTTAAAGTTATTAGTCACCACGATTCTTTTGCTGCAGTTGCTGCTCCTAGTTTTCTCATAAACATCTCTGTTTCTATGGCCTTTCTGAGAAGAGTGTATGCTTCATTCTTTCCTTAAACTCTTCAATGCCTATTTTTTCACTTATGTCTTGCATTTTCTTAAAACCGCACAGACTGAAAATAAAATCACATTTCTTTCATCACAGCAAAAACATAGGTAAGAGACATAGCTAGTCTTACTTCTTAATATAAGTGTTTAATTTATGGATAATTTTTCTCACTATCTTTTTACTTATCCTGAGCTACTGGTGCAATTAATAACTACAGGAATGGAAACAAATCATTATCTGTAACAGGGAATTATTTCTGAAAATGATGTCTCATTCACACTGAAAACAATATTAATCTTAACTATCTTTACACATCCATATCTGAACTAATGATCTTTGGTTCCCTTTAAATGAAAAGGAAGACCCAGCCTCACGAAGGCATAATTCAACTAATTTATTTGAAATGTCCTTTAGCTGGCCACATGTACTTAAAACTAATGTATAATAATATTAACTCAGACATAGGCATTTATGACTTGATTCTTTTGCCCACACTTAGGTACCTAGTGTTCTTTGAGATGTCCTGGGTTATCCTGCATGAACTTAATATGGTCTTCTTTAAAGATATGGGTCTCCACAAGTCTTCTGTGGTATCTGGTAGACCTATGAGGATGTTTATTATGTCTTAGACTGTCTCAGACAATTTTAACTGATTTTAACTTTAGAATGTATAAATTCTAATGTGTGTGAGATAGGGGCCAAATTTATTTGCCCAAATTATACGCATTGAGTTTTAAAAGTCTTAAAAGTTTTATAATATCATGTCTATCTTCCAGCTGCCACTCCAGGAAGGCACAGGTCCTCCATAGGTCCTTTTTAATAGCTTCCAGCACACTGCAGATATTTTAGACTTCAAGTTTTCTTAAATAAAATTAGGTGTCTCTGTATAAGAAACTGAAGGGATCTTTAGGTGTGGAAGCTGTCATTGTTTAACAGAGAACCAGGATTTGGTTCTGTAGATGACTGACTGTGTTTAAATTCACTGGGTTACCCTAGCTTGTCTCCCATTGCCACCCAGAAACAGCACACACCTCCTTTATGTGTGCTTTTTATCTCCCTGTCCATGGCAGGGGGGTGGGAATTAGATGATCTTTAAGGTCCCTTCCAACCCAAACCGTTCTATTCTATGACTTCTAGACTATTCCTTCAGGAAATTTCATTTCAGGAAAACTAAATAACATACTTATGTACAATTTCATTACTGATCAATATGCTAAGTGTAGTCAAAAGTGTTATTTAGATCAAAATGGAGTTTCAGTTACCGAGACGTGGGCACCCGTAGCCATGTGTAACACCCTAGGACATGCAGACATATAACTGAATGGAGACCTGCACTGTTCTGGACAGCTACTGAAAGCTGGGCCTTGTAACAAGAAAAATAACTTCAGATACCTATATTTTGGCAACTGAATTGTACCCTATGTATCCAAGTTAGGGTGCTTTGTATCACACCATAAGCTCCCTTGAGTCTATTGCCAGATTCTCCAATAAGTGTAATGGGAGCATAAAAACCTGTTTCACAGGAGTTCACCTTCATTTAGAAGTCTTAATATGGGGCTGATTTCTTATTTGATCAGATAAACTAATGTGCTGATTAAACCATAATCATGAAATGCTTTTTAACAAGAATTATATCTATCAATTCTGAAATTATACTGCCATACAGAGATGTATAAACTAAGTCCCAGAAACAGTTTCAGAACCACAGCCTTTACACTACCTTTAGTAGAGAAAATATTCAGGCTTAAGTATAGCAAAACTTAGACACCAAAAGTATGGAATAGATTAATTTGCTCTTAATTTTTTGTTGTTGTTGTTAAAAAAAAATATAATTTTGCAATAATTTAAAGTTTGCCTATAATTAACCATTAAAGATAGTATGCTGGATTATTCTCTTGACATTTAAAATATATTACAGTGATAACTAAGTGATTATTGGCAGCAATCTACTGATTTTAATTTAATCAACACCATGACTTTGAGGGTCCACAAAGTAGAAGCCTTACTAATATTTCAGTCTAAATATATGTTTTTAATATAAACTTTCCCTTTTCTTCTCTAACATTTTCAAAAAAAAACCCACTTGCTTTCTTTTCTTTTTTTGATGTTTAAGTACTGAGAATAATCTAAATCATTAATCAATAACATCTAAGAGAAAATGCTACTCTTGAAATAAGCTGAATTATAAAAATATTATCTTTTACTCTGGTTTTACTGTATTAAAGATTCAGCAGCTGTCTCCATTATCACCCTGTATATTCCAGCTGTAACAAGGCAGCATGCCTTTTATTATATTATGTGTATAAAGAACCCTTGTGTTTCATAACTCTAGAAAAGAACTGCAAGTAAGTGATTGCAGAAGGAAAAATAAAATCAAATATACTTGTTTTTTAAAATGCTTTCAGGGTTGAATTTATGATATGTTATTCAGACTCTCCAGGTGTCATAAAATATGAAGAAAAAACCCCAAATATATTACAAAAATGTATTACTGTACTTCATCTACAATGTTTTCTGATAGTTTATATGTATATTCTGTGTATTCAGATGTTGAGACTAAGAGTACAGCTTGGTAAATCTGTGCTTTGATTTCATTTCCCACCCATCTGACAAGACTTAAGATCAGACAAGAATTCAAACTTTATAAAACTTCTCTGCTTCTTCTATTGATGTATGAGATGTGTGTCAAGAAGCTACATGTAGGTAGAAGTAAATAAGTATATATACAAAACAGGAGATTTTGAAAGTTTATTATTTCCTTACTTAAAAGGTGATCCTTATATAATAAAGTGTGAAAAAAATGAAAGGCTGGGATAATTTTACTATTCTATTGTTAGAAAACTAATATCAATGTTATATGGTAGCTTATTTTTATACCCATGTTCTCTTATATACCATGCATATTATCATGTTTGTTTCACAGCATTTGGAAGTTGAAGGTAGATTAATTCAGATAGATGGGAGAAAGGGAAAAGTTAGAAACTTTTGGTACAACTTTAAAAGTTAGTCTTGCTATCAGGTGCAGTGCAGGTTTGCAGGTCTCTGAGGGCACAGCTCCAGCATGGCCAGCAGGACTGTGGGGACTGGTACAGGCTGATGAGCCAGGACATGGGCTTGTGGGTGGGGTGACTCAGAAGGGCCAAAAGCTGGGCAGGGCAGGGCTGCGGGGAGACTGGCACTTCTGCAGCATTGCTGGGGCAGGGATTGGCAGCCATGGGGGTGACATGGTGTCCTGGGCTATGGGCAGGTGGGAGTAGTCCTGGGGGAACCAGACAAGCTCAGTGAGGTTTGTAGTACCTGCAGGAACCCAAAAAATTCTCTAACTGGGATATTTAATCCAATATTGGATTTTCAATATAATTTCTCTCTTTTTCAAACACAGCTTAATTAGAATTTAATCAGGATTAGTAAGCTTAAATCTAGAGTTTAAACACATGCTTTTTTATGGATTGGATATGATTAAATTGTAGTATTCTAGTCTGATTTCAGATATATACATAGGTGGCAATGAATTGAATTCTTCTAAGAAAATATAAATAAATTGGTATATACATTCAGTTGTCAGGATCATAATTGCACTGCCATCAATTACTGGAGATTTCAGAATTACTTTCAGTGCAGACATTATACTTTTGTACAGTGAGAATAGGATAGATTTTTATCATAGTGACTGATACATAACTCTATCAGATTTCCACCTGGAAATGTTTGTTCCTTTCAGAGCAATCCTGAGGACCCATGCTGTGTATTTAGTCTGATAACATGTACATTTGTCATCACTCTTTATCATGGATGTGTTACTTCTTGACCAGGTCTTGCCAGAATTTGGCAGAGCTAAGAAGACTGATATAATACTTCCTCCCCCATTATCACCTCTCACTGTAATTGGCATACTCCCACAAACACTAGTGGTCACAGATAAGCACCTCACTTGCTAACTCCCTGTGCCTTTTTTCCTCTCCATGCATATAATGACTGTGTCTGGCCTTGCCTGTAAGCTGCAGAACATTAATAGCAGCTGGAAAAATCCAGATATTGACTGTCCAGCAGGAACACACATGTTCTAAGCAAATTTATGTTACTGGGCAACGGTCACATTCAAATCCAAGCTGAACCTTTTGAACCACAAGAAAAGAGTGAGTGAACAAAATGTGTAAAGACATTTGTTCATATGGAAATGTTTTATTAAAGTTATTTCCAATAGATACTTTTTCATTCTCCATTCAAATCATTTTAGGATGATAAACTAAGATATGAACTTGGTTTTAGCTCCCTTCTTCAAGATGAACAAGTAAAATTAAATACACATCAGTTATGATAACTGAGTAGTTAAGCTGAACTCCTTTATTTTCTGAAAACTAAAGTGAATATCTATCTATTAGTCTCTCAGTACTGACATAAATTTTTTATAGAAATTAAAATTAAATAGCATTCAATCTCCATGTATGCTATATTTTAAAATATGTATATTTGTATTTGTTCCCTGTATAACATTGATATCATTATATAACCATATATCATTTTATAGCATCAGCAATTAATAGGTAAATCATTGGGGAAACTCTCAGTAGTCATTAAAACAACACTATTAGTTTACACAGAAAATTAAGTCCTATGGATTGTAAAAGCAATCAGACAAATCAACCAACAAATGGACAAACAAGAATAATTCAGCATCTTCTTTAATTCTTTGGATCAAACTCAGCAGACAAGATCCAGACTCTGAATCGTTGTGTCAATCTTAGAAAACTACCTCTTCCTTTCATTCTTTTATTTTTCTCTCAGAAATAAGATATTTTCTTTTTTTTTTTTTTTCTGTTGAGTACATCACTTTTATGACATATTGTAATCACAATAAATAGAAGTGTCAGTATTCATGTTCTTCCTGGAAAGGATGGTTTAGTCATTATTTATGATAAATAAATATATTTTTGTTAAATTAATGCAACTTCGGGCAGACTGCACTTTGGAATTTAATTTTCTATTTTATTTCCCCATTATAAAAAATTATGTTAGGCTGTTGCATCGGGTTTGCATGGCAGTGTTTTGGTAACAGGTTTGGCTTCTGTGAGAAGCTTCTAGAAATATCCCCTATGTCTGACAGAGCCAATGGGAGCCAGCTCCAAGGCAGACCTGCTGCTGGCCAAAAGATCAGTGTGGTCGTAGCATCTCTTGGCTAAGATATTTAAGAAGAGGAGAAAAAAAACCCAAACTGTGCTGAATAGCAGCCAGCGAAGAGAAGTGAGAATGTGTGAAACAACTCGGCAGGCACCAAGGTCAGTGGAAAAGGAGGGCAAGGAGGTGCTCCAGGTGCTGGAGCAGAGATTCTCCTGCATCCCATGGTGAAGATCATGGTGAGGCAGACTGAGCCCCTGCAGCCATGGAGGGTAATCGTGGAGTTTGCTGCGGGCTCCACCTGCAGCCCGTTGATGACCCCAGGCTAGAGCAGGTGGATGAGTGCAAAGGAGGCTGTGACCTCATGGAAAACCCACTGGAGCAGCTTTGTGGCTGGACCAGTGACCCTTTGGGAACCCACACAGGAGCAGTTTGTTCCTGAAGGACTTCACCCCATGGAAAGGACCCATGCTAGACCAGTTTGTGAAGAACTGTAGCCTGTGGAAGGGACTCACATCAGAGAAGTTTGTGGAGGACTGTCTCCTGTGGGAGAGACTACACGCTAGAGCAGGGCAAAAAACGTGAGGAGTCCTCCCCCTGAGGAGGAAGGAGCAGCAGAGACAACATTTGATGAACTCATCACAACTCCCATTCCCTGTCCCCCTGTAACCCTGGTAGGGAGGGGATAGAGTATTTGGAGTAAAGTTGAGTCTGAGAAAAGAAGGGGAGGGGTGGAGGATTTGTTTTAATATTTAGCTTTTTTTTTCTTTATCCTACTTTGATTTGATTTATAATAAATTAATTTTCCCCAAGTTAAGTCTCTTTTGCACGTGACAGTAATTGTTGAGTGATCTGTCCTTGTCCTTATCTTGACCCACAGGCCTTTCCTTATGTCTTCTCTCCCCTGTCCAGCTGAGGAGAGGAGTCATAGAGCAGCTTTGGTGGGCACTTGGCCTCCATCCAGGGTCAACCCACCCAGCTATGAATACTCCAGCTGACATTCCTGCCCTCCCTGTTGTTTCTTTCTATAACCAAATTAACTCCCTCAGTTGAAAATATTTTTTAATTATTTTTTTTTTTTAAATTGTATGTTTGATAACTTATTTTTGTATGTTTAATGCCACATTCATGGGTAAAGATGTAGTTCCTTGTCCCAAATGACTTGGTATAAATGATGTTATCTTTTCAATTATGACAATAATAGTAGTTAGAGACTAGAGCTTTATTCTTAGGAAATATTAAGCTATGTCATAACAGAAACCATCATCCATGTTTCAAAATGAAGTGAGTCGTCCAGAACACACAAAGGCAAAGTAGCTGAAATGAACGTTAGAAATTGAGTCTTTCATCACCTTAATGAAAAGCAATTCATTCAAGCTGATTACTCTCAAAACTAGTATCTCATACAAAAAAGGTACAAGGAACGTCTTACACAAGAGAAATACAAATAAAAATCTCCACTAACTTTTTTCCCCTTTTTTTGTGTAATATATATGCTCTATTAAATGTTGTATAAAAGTCAGGAGCACATTAACTCAGCCAACTATTACGCTTTTCTATTTTTAGATACTATTAGGTTTTAAAATCTCTGCATTTCAACAAAAGGACAAACAGTTTCTGGAAAAAGAAAATCTTTTTCCAGTATATTTAAATTTAAACTGTCCTCCCTCTTCCCACTGTGTTTTGCATTGTCATAATTTCTTTTTTTCAATATTTTATTTTGATTTTGCTTTGCATTTTAGTGGAAGCTTTGTACATACATATGTTTATGTTTATACACCTTTTTAACTGTGTCTGCTTATGTGTTCATGTATGTATACTTAAGCTGAACATATATATTTGATTGGATTTGGGTTGAAATCTGATAATGTTTAAAAAGCATTAACACTTGATGAAGTTTTGGTATATTACTTCATATAGTACAGGTAAAATTTAACATTTAGTTGAAGCCATCATGCTGAGATCTGGTCCCACTGTTGCAGAGAGTAATTCTTTACATGTGATCTTGCTTTTTGATTATGCTGGAATTATATTAAGGGGCAATCTGCAGGCAACCATTCCAGTCTGTTCACTTGAATACAATTTATTTAGTACTTTCCTGCATGCCTTGTCCATCATTTAATCTCAGTTTCTAAGGGAATTAGTCTTGAGTCTAGTAGGATGTCAGTTTCTTATCTTCTAAATGATTAAAGTAAACACAGGTGAGAGTGAAAAGAGAGAGGAAACAACTATAGGAATCCTTATTCCTTTTATTCTTCAGGGAAAGGTACACTCAGTGCAATGAATAAAACTATCTTTCATGTGGAAATATTGCTTTACAGGCAATACAGAGTACTTTATTTATGAAAACAGGTAAACTAATGCTCATTAAGATGAAATATAATGTAGTGTGGGATTTTTTAAGCTCTAAAATTTTATAAAGGCATCTGAGATTTGAAATATGACGAAATATAAAGCACAACACAGAATGAGAAGAAACTTTCATTACCAGAGCAAACTATAAAAGCAAGTGAATATTTAAAATTAGTTTATAGAGAGAGATAGTAGAAGAGTAATGTTACCCTCCACCCTCCACTCCCCAAATGCAAAAATTCTATTTATTGGCAGTACAGTTCAGGCTAAGATATAGTCTGTGGAAAAATTGTTCTGAATCAAATGGGGAGAGGGAAACAAACAAACAAAAAAAAAAGAAAAAAAAAATTTGAGAAATACCTGATTTTCCAAGGTAACACATACTCTTGTAGAGGTCATTGCACAAATATCTCCTAAGGGATCTCTAAAGGTTCTCCTAAGAGAACACTTTTACAGTATTCTGCACCACTGGAGAAGACCTGCAGAGCCATTGAGCTGAGTTTCCATCAACTGCCAGCAACCTATTAAATAACCCCTTTCATCATTACATAAAAAGCACAGTTATGTTTTCTGTCTCTTTTTACTGCATGGGAAAGTTTATCCAGAATTCATACACTTTAAGATTTTTAACACAGTCTTGTATTTTCTCATCCAGACTTCTCAGTCAGTGAATATTTGTTTGCTTTTCTGCAATCATTGCCTGTTAGCTTAAATATGTGTTCTTCACCTCTGGTAATTATTTCTGTTAAGCTATGTAATAAAGTTTGCCTCCCCACATGCAGAGGAGAACAGAGGCACAAGGCAGGTGGAGTGTATTCGGTGCAGGTGTCAAAGTGTTGGTAGTCTGGGGGCTGCAGGGGTGGCCTCTGTGAGAAGAGGCTGGGGCTGCCCCATAGCAGACACACAGGGTTCCATCCGCCTTCAACAGACCCACCACAAGGCACAGATGAACCCCTCAGCCAAGATGGTGGCACCTCTAGGAAAATTTATTTAAGAAAGGGCAGAAAACACTACACAGCAGAGAGAAGTGTATGAGGCCGAAGTGTGAGAACAGCCTCACAGACATCAAGGTGAGAGAAGAAGGAGAGGGAGGAGGTGGTTCAGGTGCTGGAGCAGAGATTCTCTTGCAGCCTCTGGAGGGGATCACAGTGGAGCAAGCATTTCCCTGAAGCCCATGGAGAAGACCATGCTAGAACAGGTGGATATTCCCTGAAGGACTGTGTCCCATGGAAGGACTCCTTGCTAGAACAGGGGAAAATTGGAAGGAAGAAGGAGAGGTAGAGGAGCTGTTATGGTCTGGCCACAGACTCCCATTTGTTCAGATTCAGGGGAAAAGCATTTTTTAATTACACAAGACATGTTAAGATGTTTAGATGAGGAATGAAAGCCAGAAAAAGGAGGGATAAGAGTGGTTTGAGTGAGGAATAAATGTGGGAAAACAGATAATTCACAAGAGGAGTCAGCCATGTGTAAGCAGTTTACTGGCCAGTACCTGAGAATGTACTGGATTGTCTGGTCAGTTTCTGTGCCTGATCCTTTCAGTCTCTCCTGTCTGATTAAATTCGACTTCTAACTCTTTTCCTGATTAAGCGCCTCTCTGTTTGGTGTGTGCATGCATGGGTCTGGGTGCCAGCAATTGGACTCAGACCACAGGTTGGATGTGACCTGTGTCCATGGTACCAAAAAATGGAGAGACCCAACTGAATGGACTTACGTTGTACCTGGAGTAGCCAGGGATATGTGTAGGTCTCTAAGGATGAGACCACAGGAAAAGATGGCTACCCAAGTCTCTGTTTAGGAGATAATTGGAAAGAGTAAGGATCCAGGCCCTGCTACTATTGGATGATTGTGTGTCTAAGCCTAGTTGCTGGAGGGATCCACAGCGTGTATTTGATTCGGGAGTCTGTATCTGTACAAGGGGGGCTGTACTAACAAATGGAGTGGGGCTGTGGCCTTAGGGCCTTGTATGTCCATGTGCCAGCAACTGGGCCACTGGGATTCAGGGTTAGCTACTGGGTGTCCCAAGTATCCGAGCTCAGCTACCAGAGGGTTCCACTTTGCACATATGTATATATATTCCCAGTAAGGCACCTTCATCCTGATCAACCAGAGAGGGAAGGAGGGCACCATTAGCGTTGTTTGTGTTTGTGTGAGTACTCTGTGTGTCTGCCTGTGTTGATTTGTGTAGCCACATATACATGTACACACATATATACACATTTGTATACATTTATCTATATGTGTGTGTGTCTCTGTTTCTGCATGTTTGCATGTGTGTGCCTACTGGAAGTACATGCTCAGCCTCGCTGTGGGTTGGATCTAGCAACATGGAGCTGCATCAGCATCATCTCCATTAGGTTACTGGATCCATCAACACCTAATAATCCTGATGTACATTTACATTCTATTTTCTCATGGTTCCTCATGTCTTTATTTTCCTACATTGGAAAAGGAAAAGGGAGGAGACGAGACGAGACGAGACGAGACGAGAAAATGTTCTTTTATGCTGTGTTATATCACCGTTGTGAGCAGTACAGCAGAACTCAGAACCAGAAACTGAAGAACAGGTCTGGGTGTAGACCTGGGAAACATCACAGCTGTTGGGGAAGACATGTATCCAGATTCATATCTCATAATTCAGATGCAGTGAAAACAGTCACATTTCAATCAAACAGATAACCTCTTTTTAGTTCCAGTTTTGCCGAACTTCCACATTGTTTGTATGCAAGGAGGAAAGCATGACCTAGGATGAAAACTCAGACCATAGTATGGTATTTTACCATGAGCCCTTTGATACACCCTTGAGGGAGTGGGCATCAGTAGGCTTGTCCGAGTACACTTTATTTGCTTCCAAGTTTGGTTCTTTCAAAACAGATTAGCAACACCAAAGGATTAGCCTGACTTACACAAAGGATAAAATGAAAATACATGATTGCTAAGAAAGATTCTTGTCAGGCTTGAGCTGGGAATATGTAATTGTGCCTATGGCACTTCTGAATTCAAACTGTTTCAGGTGTAGACTGCCACTTCCCACAGTAAAGACTCATGTTATAATTTTTTTTTTGTTATTAAACTTCAATTATTTTTCTCATATTTTGTAGTATTGATTTTTACTTCTTGTTTATTGGTCTGTTCCTCAAGGTAAAATCATGACTTCTAGTCAGCCTTCTGATTCTCTTTGATACAGTCAATTTTCTTCAGCTTTGTCTCACTAATAAATTTCCTTTTCACACTTTTTTTCCCCCAAAAAGTCATTTATGAAATTTTTAAACAGTCTTGTAGCTGATCTTACTCAAATACCTCTAGTAACCTCTGTCTGCAACATATTCTTCATCTCATATACCACTTGTCTCACATAATTTTTACCAGTTCTAAACTTCTTTGAAATATCTAGTATGATACTGCATGTTTTACTACGTGAAATAATTTAATAAACTCAGGTCAGCAGCTTTTCTGTGGTCTCATTTTTTGTAAAATTTCTTATCAAGAAAACCATCAAGCTTACTGTTAAATACTGGCAATAAATTTAAGTGCATCATTATGTTTTCCCTTTGTAGTGTAGACATTATGAAAGACTTGGCCATACACAGTGATCTTGAATTGAAGATCTGGGTGTTGAAGTATGGAGTGGAAGAAATTAGTCTAGTTTTAGAATAAGATACCATTCAGTTGGGGAAGTAATATAATTAACTAAACTAACATATGTTAAAGACACAATCTAACATAAATATTTTAATTATAGTACTAGAAAACATTTTGGCTAAAACAAAGAGAATAGGAGAATAACTTAATATGAAGTTTGTTTCCTTTTATTTTTTCTTACACAATTTGTATTAAACGAATAGAAGCAGTTACATGCAAAACTAAGCATCAGTAGATCTAGATTTTGCTAAATCAATTATACTCTGTGCTGAGCAATATTTCTCCCATCCAAGAAAATATTTAACACATCAAAAGCAAATCAGAAGCAGTCATTGTCTTGTGAGTAGCATAATGCTTTAGTGTATTTTTGCTGGAAAATGTCTCAGGGTAGATAGAAACTATGAGGACTGAAGTAACAGATTTTAATGGTAAAAGAAAAAGTATACAAGTGCATGACCACAACTGTACGGTGTGGCTGATATAGAATCTATTTTTATTTATCAGTACAGATACACTATGACACCCTTTGCTAAGCTGTGTATCCTGACAGCTCATTAAGAAGACAAACCATAACAAATAATTTGATGAACATTTTTTATAGTCTATGAAGGGATAACAGCCTTGACAAATGAAATAAAAAAGCAATCAAGGGAAGCATTTTGAACATTTCTAATAGTGGGTAATTGCCATAAAAGCAGAATAAAACTATTTAGGTCATGTATAAACATGGTGTAAAAGAATACAGCCTTGAATGCAATAAAATATCTGCATTTTCCTATTAGTTTTGAATTTAATCTAACCCCTTTTGCCAATTGACTAAACACCATTGAGACACCAGTCATATAACAAACATTCTGAAATGTCTCTACATAATATAGTGTCTGATGCTTGATTTTGATAGCCCTGGCTATCCCACTATGGGCTTTGATTATATTGATTTATATGGAGTAATGCTATAAAAATAACAAAATATCTTTGCAAATTGCCTTCAGATGTCAGCACTCCCCATGAGTCTCAGAGAAATGTGTTCAATTAACAGATTGTGATGAAAGGCAAAAGTATTTTTATTAAGAATTTCTTTAAGTACCTAAGACTGGTTATCCTTAAACTTTGGATAATGGATGTCTTCCCTGACTTCAGATACGTGAAAATCTGGGACATTTAATTTGTTTGCCCACATACAGGTGCCTAGAAATATTTAAGATGGCTAGATATGTCACCTCACATCCAGCTTTTCTTTCAGAACAACCTAAATTGTCCTTGCATTCTTTTTCATATTTCCCCAAGAACATCTCAGACACCCTACACAATCTCAGCTGGAATTATAGCTTTAAATGTGTGTAGTGGAAATAGCTTGTGAGGTTTACTTTTGTACTAATCATCCTAGACTCCGCTTACAGTAAAAAATTGCAATTGATATAATTTTAAGCTCTGGTCTAAAACCAGATTAATTTCCTCAAGAGTCTACCAAACTTTCAATAGTCTGTAAAGCAAGCCTAGAACAACTGTGACCAAAAATGAATCTAACAATGACTATTTTAATGTCTAGAATGAATGAAGAGAAATCCTGCCTTCCTCAACAGTCTGCACTAATTCTGAGGGCATAATTTACTTCCTAGATCCTTAATGCCTTGCAACATTGAGGAGAACTATGTTAGACCTCCTTCACATAATAATGGTAAAAATACAGTGATGAAAGAAGAGTCTATGTATTTCCAGATACCTAGTAGAATCTCTTATTAGTTCCTTTGAAGTTCATATCACTTATATCAGCTTAGTTTTCTTCCTAGTATTTTAGAAAGTCTTCTTTGGCTTAAAGGTCAATACGATAGAAGACAATTTTGTATTGCTAGAGGGAAACAATAAATAATCACAGACGCAGACGTTCATTTGACAAATAACCGAAGAATATTCTTGAATTTAAAGTCAAAATTTTATAGTATATACCTATTCAGTGAACCACAGCAAACTGTCACAACTAATTAATCTGAAGGTGAAGAGATTTTCTTCAGGCTGTTCAAACCTGCGTCAGGGTTATGTATTTGATTGTCATATTGCATAATGTTAATATTTTACCTTCATATTGTATACAGGAGATTTCTACATATCCATCATAATTGCTACATCTTAATGTTATATCTGAATATAGCTATGACATACTTTATTTGTTTCCTTACCTGCAGTTGAAAAAATAAGGGAAATATCAATTTTGATTTAATTTATGCATTCTGAAAGATCTGCTTTGCTGTTAAAAGTTTGTAATAGTTTGTTACTTCCCTGTTACCTGTAAGGGATTAATGCAAAATCTGGCCTGGACGACAGAGGTATCCTTCCTAAAGATATTACTGCTACATCAATAATGACTGTTGGTGGAACCTAGGGAAGAAAGAGGTGTGGTGGAAGGTAGAAAGTAGGAAAGGAATGGAAAGGACCTTGTAAGCACCATTAGTGAAGGAGATGATGAAAGTGCCATTTAGTAAGACCAGCACAAGCAACACAGAAATGGTAACCAAAGAAGAGTGAAACCTGCACTTTCATTATTCCACCAAACTGGGATCAAACATGATCAGTGTAACCTTATTTCTATGAAACTTTGTGTGTGTCTATTCTGTACAATGGAACATAGAATGTATTATCTTCAATTTATGATGAAGAATTAGTAAAATTGACAACTGAGTCCTGTCCACAGCAACATGGGACTGTAATGTTGTGGGCACAGAGACAGTATATTTGAATTCATACATTTTGCTCATGTAAATACTGCTTCTGGACAGGCCTTGGTTGCGAACCTCAGTGTTCATCTAAAACTCCACCAGCACTTCATGTTCTAGCCTATGCACATATATGTAGGAAAATATATATTATATACAAACAAATAATGCAACAGGTAAAAGGTTCACTATGATGTGATATTTACATAGTTTTGATACAGAGGAAGGATATTTTCAACAATATTAATTATGAAAATTGCACAGCTGACTTTTTTTTTTAACAGTCTAGTTTCATGTTTGTTTTCAACTTTTATTGTATAAGAAAAACAGGTCAAATTGTTCACACTAACATTTACACTATTTGCCATATTTGAATTAGCTTCGCTGAATGTGATCTGTTAGGATATCAGAACCATTCCACTATATAAAATGAGTTTGAAACACATTCTGCGCTATTCGTGGTCGTAACCAGAACATCAAACCGCTTAAAAAAAGAGCCATGAACACAGCATGTCACTAGCCTCCCATTGACATATAAGACAGTGGATAGACTATTTGGATGGGCCTACTAGTTTAGAAAACTGTCTGGTATGTTTAGGCGCCCAAGACAACTTCTACCTGTTCTTGAGCTTGTAACTACAAATTAATTATCTGAACAGATCTTTTAAGACAACTGAGCAACAAAAAGATTAACTCCACATGACGAACAAAAACCACTCAAATTGTCTCCAAGGAAAATTTATAGTGGGTTGTCCCTCTCTCTCTCTAGAACTACGTTTTCAGTCTTTGTAAATGATCTAGACAGATTGGAGAGGCTTTCATTGTTACCTGACTACAAATTAAACTGGACATGCAAGACAGTAGAAGGAAGTCTACATAATTATGTCTACACTGCAAATCAAAGGAGGGCCAAGGTCTGATTCCTGGCCTAAGATGGACAGTCCATTTCCATGCTGCTTAGGGATAACTCTCTGTAAATAGATTTGGTTTTGAGGGGAAGGGGAGGAGAAAACCCCAAGCAACACAACAACAACAACAAAGCTGGTTTTCAAAGTGCAACAGAGGAATGAACTAGCAAATAAACAGTGCAGCTGGTCAGCAGTCTAATGGTGAAATTCACTCTCTGACTATCAGTTATTTAACACCACAGGTACACTCCTTAACACTTCTTCAAGGGAGCACTCTACCTGTACCTACCACCCATGGAAGGTATATTCAGAGTTTAATGCCACACTTCCCTTTGCACAGCCCTGGGGTGGTGCAAAGAGCACCCCAGGGCTGTCAATGACCCCAGTTCCACTCACTGGGCCTGATCCTCACCCGCAGACTGACAGCCTGTCCTGGCCTGTCCTCAGCACATCTCTATCCCCAGGAAGATGCCCGATGTCCTAGGTTGGAAGCTGCCCCCAGATGCCTTCTCAGCATGTCCTACACCCTCACAAGACGTGGAGAGACAGGCCCTTTTTCGTGAGGCCCCTGTCCTTCCGGCTGCAGTGGGTACCCCTCTGGCTTCCAGTGCCCCAGAGCTGTGCCCTGACAATATCATAAGAACTTAATAAGCAGATGATAGAAACCTAGCATTTCTTAAGTAACCAACTAAAAGCTATGCATCTGGCTGTCTGGATTTACTGTCATGCTGAATTGTAGAGCGTCGGTCTGAAGGGATGTTGACAAACTTGATGACTGGGCTGACAGAAGCACGTTCACGTTCAACACTGAGAACTGCAAAGCTCTGTACCTTGGATGGAGTGACCATGTGCTTGAGTACAGGCTGGGAACCATATGGCTGAATAGATAGGGGGTAGGGGCGGGGGTGTTGTCAGTCCACTCTAGCCCCACTAATATTTTTAAGCTTAATCTTAAAATTATATAATTCATCAAAACCAGAATGAATAGACACAAAATTGAAATAAAATATTTACAGATAGGAATATCCTGATCATCCCTTTTAACTCTAAACTTTATTCCAGAGTTACCAGATACAGAAGACTCCTTTCTCCATGACTATCACTTTTTAACCTAAATTCAGATACAGGTATCTGTACGTGTGTGTTTGTGTAATTCTCAAGATTAGGAAAAAAGAAATTACAGCTGCATTTCATTTTGAAGCATTTAATCTTTTGATTGGTTTTCTACATATTTCTCTGAAATAACCTAAATCTAACAGTTCTCCGTTATGTCTGTTGACTCAGACTGTCTGTTTATAGTCAACAAGTTCAGTGGAAAAGAAATTGTGATATCTGTTTTGTTTCATTGTCTGGGCCTTTGCTTTTCTTATTGTAACTTCACTCTAAAATGTTAAATGTTAGTATATTCGAGTAATTCAGTAAGATTCTTGTCTTATTTTAAAAGACTTTCTGTCCATATAAAAACACTTTATTAAAAAAAATATGGAAAAATATGAATGAATGAGTGCATGGAAAATAAAGAACTTTGGATCTGAGATGATCTGAGGGTCATACAGGCCCGCAAATGCTAATTCATCTGTGATGAACCATGTGGTTTTCTTTTCTTCTTCTTCTAAAAAAAAATCAATATTTAGTCAGCTACCTTATCTGAATTCTCAATACACCACATCAAACTACAGATTAAGTCTGCTTGTTTGAGATTCAGGAACTGTACTTCAAAACAGAAGAAACTTAAGTTTTAGAAAGTCATCTACACCATATCTAATAAATATACAGGGAATTAAAACTTATATAAAAATATAACTAGGGTGAAACACTTATTTGGATTTGAAGAGCCCAAGACAAAAGCTTAGTTTTTACAATTCTCATATAAATTATTATTGAATACAGATTGAAACCCTTCCAGGAAATGGGAAACAAACAAAAACCCCCAGGACAGAATAAAACCTTAGGCAAAATCCTTTTGGCACAGAAAAGGTTATTTGAAATTTCAGACGACTCACAAGAAGGGAGGAACATGAAGCTTCTCAGAGTTCCAGAGGGAACATGAAGTCCTGACATGATCTTTTTCATAGAAAACTTCATCTGTAGTTCAGTCTCACAACTTAAAAGACTATCTAATCTGGATCACAAATGCCATAGGATTCCCACATTGAGTCCATTTGTGAGTAACAGTGTAGGAGGGACCATGATTTTGACCTTATTGTACACCTGGGACACAGATAGAATGCTACAGGCGGTAGGGAAAAAGGAAGAGGTTATGTTTGAGGGCATGACAAGATTATTCTTTCTTGATGTAGGTCCACCCTCAGTTAAAAGAAGAGAACTGAATGAGAATTAAAAGACTTCCATGAAAGGAGAGGTTATGGTCACAGTGCTCTGTCTTGCAAACTGAGAGTAACTTTTAATAACTGCACGCTGGCTGAGTAAAATGGCAGCAAATAAGCTTTCATACAAAGTCAGAAAAGAAAGCACCTAGGAAGTCCCTCAAAGTGAAGACTGTGGAGAATGAATACATTGCTGTTTGGGTCTGCTTGCATCACTAGTTTTACATGGTCTTCAAACTTCACATGGTATGTTGTAACCTTTATTCAGAATGTCCTGCTAAGTCTAAAACCACTGTAGTTTTAAACAAGAAGGTAAAGGTCATATGTTAAATATATAGTGTCACTTTGGTAGATATCATTCTTTAAAGATAGTATTAGTATGGGGTTTTAGAGTCCTCCTTGCACTGATATGTACATTAATAGAAAATAAGGATGGAGGCAAATTGTTTTGTTATTTTGTCTTCTTTTTTAACCAAATAGCTGAATATAAATCTATTATATTTATACATATTTTTTCTTCTGCTATGAAAATGCAAACTGGCAAAAAAACTCTCCACACGAGGACCTCAATTTTTTCTTTCCCCCAGTGTCAAGCAAATATCAGCTTTAGGTGAAGTTCAAATGTTCATAAGGCTTGTTTTAATGCCCTTAAGAGCATCTTAAGTATATCACGTTAACAAGTACTTAATCTATATTTATTGTTTTTCTCCAAATTATTCATAATCTTTCTGTTTTTCTAGTATATACAGTAACATTTGTAATGCCTGATAAACAATTTCCATGTAAGCACTTTTGACATGTATTTTCCTGACAAAATTGCATGTATCTTCCAAAACATATAGGTCTCTTTGCAACAAAGGCATAATAAACTCATATTTGTTTTGATACTTACTGTTACATGTTCCAGAATTATGTTTTTCTTTTTTTTTAAGTTTATTATTCTTCTAAATTAATATCTATTCTTTTTTCAAATGGAAGTCTATCTTTATATTTGTACATATTTTTAATTGTAGTAGTGTTTCAATCTCTTCAGATTAATTTTTCAAGTTTTACTTTACCTTCAGCAGACCTTGTAACTTTCAATCTGCCAAAATGACATTTTGACATTTAGCAATATGCTTTCTTATTCTCTCCCAAAGGTTTTTCAGTTCACACAGTTTTTACCATCAAAGATTACTTTAATTACTTTTAATTAAATTTGAGGGTTAGATATGAAGTATGTCAGGCTATTTTAATATAAATGTCCTGTAATTACAGAGAAACATATTTTGTCCCGAGGATAAGGGAAAAACGACAATAATGAAAATATGTTTTATATGTTTTCGATCAAAGTCCTACATTCTGTAAGCAATAAAGAGGTACATGGTAATAGAGAAGCAATCAAATTATTAAGTTCTTCATTCTTTTTTACAAGGAGGATTTTTTCATTAAATTACAATGAAAAGGAAAAGTTTTAAAAGCCTGCATTGCATACGTTAGCTGCATACATTGGCAGTTATGTTCAAAGTTGGCTATATTTTCTTACTTAACCAAAGAATATAAGGAGTAATTTTTTTTTTTATTTTTAAATCTTAATACTAAGTAGAGGAGATTATTTATTGCCACTGAATATGAAAATTCTTTTTTTTTATAATTCAATATTATACATAGTATTAAAAGTGTAATTAGAAGCATAGACACATATGAATAAACCTACATATACTAATAATAAGACTGATGAACAATCTGTATGAATCTGTAAAGAATGTTTTCTTGTACTACCACTGACTTTTAATTAGAATATGTGTGATGGAAGAAACTTTACGGAAAACAATAACATGGTGATATTCACTAATAAGTTAGAAGCTAGGGAAAATCCACTGAGAAATTACGACATGACAGAATACTTCACACTTGGATATGATGCTGAATATTTCAAGAGAGTGTTCACATTATTGTTATCCATGGGACAATTACTTTGTTCCCTGGCTGACAGTTCAACCATATGGCCATTTCAGCTATTTATAATCATGTAAATATGTCTTTTATACTAGGAATTCATCAAGCAGACCTGATCTGATGTTTAAGTAATTTTTCTTTGAATAGGAGAACCCTTATTTTTATTTCCTTTTTTTATACAGAAGTTTAAGTAGATGATAGATCCTCAGAAAAGACAGTACTAACCTATTAAATCACCCTGCATTTGTTAAGAGAAGTTCCTGAAAATACATGAATAAATGTCTCTCTTAAAAACTGTTATATAAATAAAAAACTAGTTAAATGGAAAAGACTGAAGTAATTACTTGAAATTTATTTCTTTAACCCAGTATCATATTCATTCCAGGCATTAAGTAATTTTTTATAAGGGAGAGAGTTTATTAGAGAGGTAAAATTCTAATTTCATTAAACAAACATTAAATTAATTTCAAACCCAAGAGACTGTCTTTTCTTCTTCTCCTCTATGGGCTTTTTTCATTAATTTCTAATCACACAGATTCTATGGGGGTGCATTATAATAACTCATTCTTTAATAAGAAAGTCTCAGTTTGAAGAATTTTGTGTCTAAATTTCCTGAGCTAGAAACCTGCCTACTGATAACAGACTAAATTCAAAGCTCATTGAGCTTAATGGAAAAAAATTAAGTTTGTGGCAGAACCTAAACTGAATTCCCTTTGACCTTTAAGTTGTATATGCTGATGAAGCAACAAATAGTGCATTTTTGAAAAGTTCAGATATATTAATTTCAACTAATTCATGGAATATGGAATAATTACAGGCAATATTTTTTTCCTGCCTTAGTAATATAATGTACCAGCATGTACTAATCTCCTATTAACCCTAATTTATTTTGAAATATAATGTGTTTGAAAGCAGTACTTTATAGAAGACATTTTCCTTTGAGGAAGACTATTTTTTTAACAATTGAAATATATTGTGTTCTTGTCAGTCTTGCCAGAGATGACATACTGACAAACTTTGACTGTTTCAAAATAAGTACACTTAAATTTTAAAAAAGATAGTAATAAATTACTTACAGTCTATGTAAAGAGCAAAGTTTTATGTTGCCTCATGTTTTCTTTTGTATAAATGGCACAGAAGCATTAAATTTCCCGTATGGAAAGACTGAGGAATTCAGCTCCTTTAAAGGATTATCAGATGATTAGCACTCTGCTTTCTACAATTTCTGGAGATGTCATGACATCAGGAATTCCAAAACCTGATCAGCTACTAGTTCTGTCCTGCACAGCACCTCTAAGAAAAGTCATCCCTCAACAGCTCACCTTACTTCAGAGAAAAGTTGCTATTTGATTTCTATCCCTATTTAGAACTAATTAAGAGGAGAAAAAAAAGAAAAAAAGTAAAGTTACAGGCATAATTAAAATATATTTACAACAATAAAACACGAATGCTTTACTAGAATATATGTGCTACTCAGTAAAGTATAGAATATGGAAAC
Organism: Eurypyga helias; assembly: GCF_000690775.1. Taxonomy (NCBI): domain Eukaryota; kingdom Metazoa; phylum Chordata; class Aves; order Eurypygiformes; family Eurypygidae; genus Eurypyga; species Eurypyga helias. The sequence goes on from NW_010241667.1 coordinate 21,573, forward strand.
AGCAATGTGAAAATAGGAAATTCTACTATGAAAAGCTCTTAGCTGAGTAAAGAATGTGGCAAGATTTTGATAACATCCATTTTTAAACATATCAGTGACCAAATTGTTTTATATTGATGAATTTTTATTATACCCCTTGTGGTAAATTAAACACATATTTGTGCTTAAATATAAAGACATGCAACTAACACGCATAGAATCATAGAATGGTTTGGATTGGAACAGACCTTCAAAGATCATCAAGTCACACCCACCTGTCATGAGCAAGGACACATTCCACTACATCAGATTAATAAAAGTCCTGTTCCAGCCAGATCTTGAACACTTGCGATTATGGGCTATCCACAACTTTTCTCCAGAACCTGTTCCAGTGACCCACCACCCTCAGCGCAAAAAATTTATTCCTTACGTGCAATCTGGATTTACCCTCTTCAGCTTAAAACTATTGCTCCCATCCTGCTAATGCAGGCCCTGGTAAAAAGTCTCTTTCCATCCTTCTTATAGGTTTGAAAATTCACAATAAGGCGTTCCCGTAAGAAGCCTTCTGTTCTCCAGGCTGAACTACCCCAACTTTCCCAGTCTGCCTTCATATCTGAGGTGTTACATCCCTCATCATTTTTGTGCCCCTCCTCTAGACCTGCTCTAACAAGTCCCTGTCTTTCTTGTACTGAGGATTTGTGTTTGTGTACGATTTCTGCTGTGAGGGGTTTTGGTAGTGGGGGAAAAGCCACAGGGATGGCTCTTGGAAAAAGCTTCAAGAAAAGCTCACCTGTCTCCAAGTTGGACCCTGCCCTGGCCACGGCCGAGCCAGTCAGATAGAAGAAAACACAAAAACAGAAGCAAAAGCAGAAAGAGAGTGGAAAGAATCAGTGTGGAGAGGAGTGGGATGTGAGAGAGACAAGGCAGACACCAAAAGCCAGTGAAGAAAGGAGGGGAGGAGGTGGGCCGGAGCAGAAGTTCACTTGCAGCCCACAGTGAGAGTGCAGGATGTCATCCTGCAGCCATGGAAAGTCACAGGGGAGCAGGCAGCTGCACCCAAAGAGTTTGTAACTCTGTGGGAAGTCTGCACTGGAAGAATCCGCACTTGAAGGACCGCACGTCTATGGAAGTGACTCAGACCAGAGCAGTTAGAGGAGAAAACAGCAGCTTGTAGAAAGAACTCACACCAAGGAGTTTTGTGGACTGTCTCGCATGGGAAGGACACCATGAAGCAACAAAGGACGAATGTGAGAACTTCGGAGGAAGGAAAGGCAGACACAACACATGGTGAACTCACTGGGAAATCCCTATTCCCCACCTCCTTATGCTGCTAGGGTGGGGGGAGGTAGCCCTAGAAGGCAGCAGTGGAGGGAAGGTTTTTAAGATCTGTTTTATTTTGCCTCTCATTATCCCACTCTGATTTGATTGGTAACTGAATAAATTGATTTTTCTTCCCCAAGTCTGATCTGTTTTTTACCCATGACCATAATGAATGAGCGATTCCCTCCCTGTCCTTGCTTCAGGCCACAAACTTCTTGTATTTTCTCCTCCACATCCCAGAAGGGATGGCCTTGAGTGAGTGGCCTTGTGGTCTTTTCTTGCTGGCTAGGCCTAAACCTTGACAGGTCTCCAGAGATGGACACAGTACACTGGGTAGGGTCTTATGAAAACAGAGTAGATGGGGAGAATCACCTCCCTTGACCTGCTGGCCATGCTTCTTTCTTATGCAGCCCAGGATATGGTTGTGTTTCTGGGCTGCAAGAACACATTTTCATTTCATGCACAATTTTTCATCTGTCGGTATCTCTAAGTCCTTCTCTGCAGAGCTCTTTCAATTCATTCATCCCCCAGTCTATTTACAGGTACTAAGGATAGCCCCAATCCAGGTGCAGAACCTTGCGCTTGCCTTTGTTGAACTTTACATGGGCATTGGGCAGACTCCTACTACCTCTCTAAGTAGTTCTGCAAAAGATGCGTATGATCCAATTCCTTATACACATGTGCACCAACACCAGTCCTGGGAACAGCAGCATCAGGCACCTTAACTAGTGTAGTGCCAGTCCTGTTTAACAAAAGGGGCTTCTGAACACTCATATTCCATTATTATGATAAGAAAACACTGTAAAATTTCTTATCTCATCAGCAAACTTCACTCCCTTTCTGCTCTGTAGTTGAGCATTCTTGCCCTCCATGACTGATCATGCCTTGGTCACAAATTACTGCTGTTGAGCAGTTACAGTGTGAATTTTCCCTTCAATTTCTAATACATACAGCTATCCTGAATACATATAAAGGCATTTATTAGCTAGGCCATTTCTAAATGTATTAAACATAATATTAAAATGGCTTTCACATACATCGTAGAAGAAATCACAATGCTATTAAAAAAAAAACAACCCACCCACACCAAAACAAACCCACAACAATCTTTTTGTTGTGTTTGGATGAAACACTAATCTACATAAATATACAATTCCAATTTTCTCTGGAACTTTTCTCTAGAAAAGTAGAACTTTAAGTTGTCTGGGTTTATCTCCAGATTTCCTTCAAAACTGAGCTCAAAGTGAAAGCTTATTTTCCTCAGACTGATTTTTTTTAATTTAAGATTTTTTTCCTTCCAGTTTAGACAAATATGAGAACTTTTAATATCTGTCAATGAAAAATTATAGAAGATAGAAAGTTGAAACTCTGTATCTCACATTTTTATATAAAATATAATCTGGTGAGACAACTGCTACAGGTGAGGTAACTGGTACAACTTAGTAGACCAATTTGTCGTTGGTGAGATCTTATGCAGCCTTCAAAATGGGTAGGTTTGAAAAGGACTAGTCAGAGGAAAAGATAGATGGCAATAAATAATTTATTAGAAACATATATTTATCTTCCTAAAATAATTTTCTTAAAATCAGATGTCCCTTAAGCTCTATGTCAAAAAGTGATAAGCTGCTAGTATCTCTTTTTTTGATTGGAGTATAGCAGGCCTCGGATCCTCTATATCCCTGGCTTCAAATTCCTAGGGATTGACCTCAAGTCTCCACTGTTATTTTCTGCCAGAGACTCCAGGTAGGGACATTGTCCCTGGCTGCAGGTACTCCAAGGGCTACTGCATGAAATCTCTCCTGTTTAATTTGTTCAAAGACTTCTTATTTCTCAGGGCCCCATCTGAAATAATTTTTTTTCCAGGTCACTTCATAGCGAGGGCTTACAATCCGAATGTAATTTGCAATATGCATGTACCAGAAAACCACAATGCCTAGGAAAGCTTGTGTTTCCTTTTTGCTCATTGGTGAGGACATAGCTGTTACTTCATTGATCACATCCGTTGGAACTTGGCAGCATCCACCTTGCCATTTTACTCCTAAAAACTGAATGTCCTGTGCAGGTCCCTTGATTTTACTTTGCTTTATGTCAAACCTGTATTCCAGGAGGATTTGGATTATTTTTTTCCTTTCTCAAAAAATTCTGTTGTCTTACCCCATACAATGATGTCATCAATATATTGCAGGTGTTCTGGAGCTGCACCCTGTTCCAGTGGTCTGGGTTAGTTCATGGCAAAAAGTAGCACAAGTGAACTCAATGATATTTCTGTATTATACAGAACTTAAAAATTTATAGCAGAATATTTTCTTTACTCACAAGAATATGTTTTTATTTATACATGTATCTGGAAAATGCTGTTATATGTTCCCTGTACTTGCACTTTACTGTTTCTAACAAGAGCTTAATACAGCATCTTTTAAATTAATATATATAATTCAGTCACAATACATCTCTCAAAAGACATTTTATAGTTCTGCCACGTAATTAATTTTATTCCCTCAGTTGACATGTTGATGTAAAATGCAAAACAGTGAAGCTATGGAGGTGAATAAGCCAATGTTCTGTCACCTGTTACTCTCAATTTATATAAACAGATCTCATGTAACAGCTAAATCTTTTATTTTTCACTGGAGTATACATTTCCACTAGCTAAACCTCATGAAATATCTAAACTGTCTGACCTGTTCAGCAATGGAGTCCCAACAGACTATCAGAAGCAGGGAAGTTGATTTCAACTTGTTTGTTAAAATCACTACACAACAAAAAAAGAATACTCAAAAGATTATCCTCTACGTATCTGCTATCTTACTACTGTCCGACTGATTTTGATTTCTGCAGTGAGAATTTTAGTAGATACACATACACATTTGATCTGCCATGAATATAACTTTTTTCATTCATCAAGCAAAAAATACATATTTCTCTCACTTGTTCCTCCAGGTTATGAAAAAACTAAAGTAAACTCATCACAATGCCTTAGGTATATCTTTTATTTATAATGAAGGGTTTAACTGTAAGGGCTGCTCATGTGCTTGATTTTTCTTCTTTTTCCTGAATTTTTTCTTTTAAAATGCTTATTATAAACCTCTAATATAATAAATAAAAATTACAATTTTCTGTGTACATAAAATAATTAATGATGTCATTAATTTTTTAATTTAATGTGATATTTTAAATTATAATTTAAATCATTATTTTAATTTAATTTCATGTGATAAGCTTGTTTAAATAAGCTGTCAAATAATAAAATTCAGGCATGCAGATGCATTAAAAACTTGTTTCAAAGCTGACTAGTTAGAACCATAATCAAGTAGTGAAATATTAGAACTGCTGATTTGAATATTAAAGAAGGACTGGGTGCAACATGTATCATGGAATGGTTTGGGTTGGAAGGGACCTTAAAGATCATCTAGTTCCAACCCCCCTGTAATGGGTAGGGACACCTTCCACTAGGCCAGGTGGCTCAAAGCCTCATCCAGCCTGACCTTGAACACTTAATTCCGGGGATGGGGCATCCATCACTTCTCTGGGCAACCTGTTCCAGTACCTCACCACCCTCTCCATGAAAAACTTCTTCCTGATAGCTAATCTAAACCTCCCTGCTTTCAATTTAAACCCATTACCCCTTGTCCTGTCACTACAGACCCTTGTAAAAAGTTCCCCTCAGCTTCCTTGTAGGCCTCTTCAGGTACTGGAAGTTTGCAACAAGGCCCAGAGCCTTCTCTTCTCCAGGCTGGACAAGCCCAATTCTCTCAGTCTTTTATCATAGGAGAGGTGCTCCAGCCCTCTGACCATCTTCATGGCCTCCTCTGGACTCACTCAACCAGTCCTTCTTATGTTGAGGGCTCCACAGCTGGACGCAGCACTCCAGGTGGGGTCTCACAAGAGCAGAGCACAGGGGCAGAATCCCCTCCCTCGATCTGCTGGACACAATTCTCCTGATACAGTCCAGGATACAGTTGGCTTTCTGGGCCATGAGGTTGGCAGTCACCCATCGTCTCCAACCTGTCAAGGCCACTCTGGATGGCATCCCTTCCCTCCAGCATGTCGACCGCACCACAGATCTTTGTTTTGTCAGCAAACTTGCTGAGGGTGCACTTGATCCCATCATCCATGTCACTAACGAAGATGTTAAACAGCACCGGTCCCAACACTGACCCCTGAGGAATGTCGCTCGTTACTGGTCTCCACTCTGACACTGAGCTCTTGATCACCACTCTCTGAGTGCGACCATCCAGCCAGTTCTTTAACCATCAAGTGATTCATCCTGTTAAATCCATGTCTCTCTAGTTTAGAGAAAAGGATGTCATGTGGGACAGTATTGAAGGCTTTGTACAAGTCCAGGTAGATGACATCAGTTGCCCTCTCTATAGCATACACACTCTCAGGGTCTCAGCACATAATGTATGCTATATCAGCATTGATTCACTTACTATTCATTTAAATATTTCTTGAGACTTTTATAACTCCTTTGCAGTCTTCCAAGGATTGTCCTAGGATGAGATTCAACTCGTAAATAATTACCTAAATATCAATATCTACATGTAACCTGGATATTTGCTAGCTATCTAATTCCCTACTCAAGTTCATGGAAACTCATTTAAATTGCCTAGACATTTGTGTCATGTCATTTGTAATGCCCCCAGATATACAAAACATCTGAACAGGTCTGAAAATTATGACAGCACCAGCAGGTAGACAGCAAGGAGAGTTATCTTAGGGTATCTTAAACTGCAATAAGACCTGTGGAATTTAAATAATTAGTATGATATAAAGGAGATGTTTGAGATTTTCTTGTAGTTAATAGTTGTGGTGTACCTGGTACCATGCTTTGTCTTTAATTCTTTAGATGCTCAAGGAACTCCCTGGCTAGTAATCTACATAGATGAGGAAACAAGCAACATGAGCAAAGAATTGATCAAACTCCTAGCTACCCTCACAACAAAATGCTTGACTCCATGTTACTAGTACTCTGTGGGAATCAATTTCATATAATCCATATTATTCTCTTCAGGCAGCTCCTGTTGTTCCTTTTACAATAGATAGACTTAGTTTGTATGTTTAAATGTGTTGAGTAACATGGAAAATCTGATGAGTCCAAATAGTATCCCATGTAATTTTTGCTGCAGAATCGACCAAACTGTGCACTGATACAACATACATGTAGTGAGCGTAAACTGTTTCTGAAGATGCAGAAATGGTCAGAGAAAACAGACGCTTGCAAATAGTTTTGGTGGTTCAGAGAGGTTTTCTGCTAGTTTTAAGATAATAACGATGGATCCTGCAGATGCTTTGTTGCACAGGACCATGAACCAGCTGGATATAAGCATTCATTAAAACCCGTTTGGGAAGTCCCACTTGATCTCGTTGAAGACACCTTCACAGAGACCTTTGCAACAAGGCTCCTATCACCATCTGGATAGCCACTGAGTCACAGACATTTGCTGTAATGCTGTCTGAAATTCACGACCTGAATTTCCCATCAGTGACCCTGTATGCTACTTGACTTCTGCCGTCTACTTTCCTATTTCATTCTCTACTCCAGAAAAGTTACTTAGCAGCATGTACCCAGTTAGTTTCAGGTAGGAGAGAAACCTCCCACTCCTCACTCCACTTATTGGATGATTTCATCAGGACACAAAAACTAGACCCTACCTCACTTTTGTCCAGCTGTGTTTTTTTAAGAAAGCCAAGACGATACAGGTACAGCTCTATGTGTCTATGACTTGGTGTCTCTCTGCACCTGCATATCTATGTATGTGTTTACGTGGACATAAAAAAAATGTATATTGCCATGTGTATATATTGGCATATATAAATAACACACACTATATAATTTCTTATTTCAAATAGCATACAAAGTTAGTCCAGGTACTATATGTGTATGGTAGCAACCCTAGTAGCTGATTTGTTTTCAGTAAGACTACAGAAGTCTCAGCCAATATGCCCATACTTGTGAAGATAAGATAGCTAAAGGAAAAGTTTGAACACTGTTTGACCACTACATATTTTTTCTCTCTTTATTCCCCAGCTCAGATTTGAGGCATTCCAACTACATCTGTAGTATAAATGTACCACTGAGGTTACTACTCAAAAGAATGGAAATGAAAGTGAATCTGTATCACCTTAGATTTCAGAGTCAGAGACTTGTGCCAGGTTGGTATTTTATTTACAATAGTAGACAAAGCCAGACCCTTCGTTTCCCCCTGGACTTCAGGAGCATGTCGGACTACATATATTTTTGGCAGAGAAGGCAGCTATTCAGCAACTGCCATATCAGCTGTGACTATGCAATAGATCTCATGGGATATGAAAAAAATCTAAGTAAGCAAGGAAACAGATGCTTCCTGTACAGGTGAGAGTGTATGTTTGGGTTTTTTCTCCATCTGTATCAAAATTTCATAGTGTTAGGGTTTCAGCACTGAACTTTAAACTCAGATACATGTATATAAATGTGTGTATATGTAAATGTGTATTTAAACTGATTCTTGAACAGATTTTCCTCTCCCAGTTTGCTGTGAAATGGTGCTACAAGCATACACACACACGCACAAAATGATCCAGACAAGTTTCAGCATTGATCTGTTGATGCTATTCAAGTATTTTTGTGGTGGTGGTGGTTTGTTTGGTGTTTGGATTTGTTTGTTTGTTTCCCCTCCTCTGTACTGGTCTTTCAGTTTACAGTTGAGCTACATGGGTGACATGTTCTGCCCATTGTACATTCTCCCCTCCCCTCCTCGCCATACCCCTCCCTCCCCAGTCACCAGCATTTGAGCTTCGTCTACATAGTTTTATTCTGCTTTAGTTGGGGGTGTGTATACTTCATTTCTGTCAGCATTTTCTCCTTAATTATTCCTTCTTAGATCGAACACGGACATCTGTGCAGTCTTAAGCATTATGTGAAAAATTACTTTTGGCATAGATTCCCTTATGCACAGCTTAAACTATGAGCTATTATACTAGTAGTCTTCTATGCTAGAGCACTTTTGATAAACTCTCACTGCAGTTATAAATTCTGTAAATGTTAGAGATAAAATTAATATTATACGAAGACTTGAAAGACAACAGCTGTGGGCAAGCTGTACAGCTGGCACCTTTTAACTCGTCATAGCTGTAGAATGCAACAGAGAAGTGCAGTTCATTCACAGCTATTCATTACTTTCCTTAAAAACACAATTATACACTGCAAGTGAGTTTTCTGCCTTTTGTATAAGAGAAAGTGAAAGATAAAGAGGGAAATAGAAATAGAGAAATGGAGAGAGAAGGGAGAAGGAGAATAAGGGAGAAAGTAAGGACCTGTTTTCACATAAGAAGGGGGGAGAAGTAAGACATTAAGTAAAGATTCTCAGTCATTTAGTAATTTACCTTGGAAACACTGATTGTTTTGTGGGGGAAATGTGCTTCTCTATTCATGCTGTCTCAGTCTATGAATACAGCCCTCTTGTAGGACTCATGCTCACTTCTGTGCATTCCCAGCCTATTTTTACTCTGCACGTCCTAAAATGGTCACTAGGGGGGGCAGAGTGAGAAACAGAGAAGGTCTGGATGCTGTGCAAATACTTCAGCAAAAGCTAGAACATTAGGGTGCTATCAGTACTGTTTTGGTCAGAAACGTAATCCAAAGCACCATATGATTTGCTATGAAGAAAATTAATGATAGCCTAGCAAGGCCCAGTACAGTATTTCACAAATTACTTTTCACTTTCACTATCTGGCCCTTAATAGTAAATCCTAATACAAAATACTAAATGAATAACTAATCTAGTAATAAACTGTTCTACTATTTTTCTTTTTTTCTTTCTTGTTTTAATGTTTTATTCCCATCAATAGTGATTAACAGTTTAAGATAATAAAAAGCAAAATATTAACTTAGTATTAAAATTGTATGGGGTTAGCTTACAAGTCTTAAAGTTGACTCTGTTGGTATGTTTTTTCCTTTGATAATATAGTAAGGTAATTTTTTTTTTTAAGATTATAAAACAGAACATAGAACAATGCCTTTTTGTTAGGAGTACTGGACCACTATAATACAGTATTGAATCAAATCCATGTGCTAACACCAGAAACCAAGAAATTACTAGCAGGTTCAGTAAATGATAAGCATGTAACTTTTGGTATTTTATTGTGCACTGTTATTTCAGAAAGATTGCTTTGTTGAAATGGTGACTTCCTGGCAAAGAAAGAAATAATGCCACATCAGTAGAGCTGAAAAACCTTAAAAATATAAAAGTTAAAAACAAGTTTAAAACCAAAATCAAAGCAATGATTTCAAAGCATTGAAATCAGTGGGGACAGTAGATTATTTAGGTCAAAAGTTTTCAGTACAGAAAATAAAGGGTTTAGCAAACCCCCCAGATATTTTAGGTATTGTTAGAATGACAGCAAGATGGGGAACTCGGGAAGGATTGGAAGATTTAGGATATTAGATAAAAATGCATATTTGCATATACGTGAGTCTTGAGGGTGTTGTCACCTCAAAGCTTAACCCAAAATGCCAAACAAATCAGTGTCAAAGAGACTACAAGTTCTGGTTGAAGATGAAAGAGACAAAAATGAAGAGCAATGATATGGGAGATTTATCCCTCTTCCTATCTCAGAAAGTGATACAATTTTATATGAAGTAATTCATGTGTCCAGGAAAAATAGTACGAAATGGATTGTATAGTAAAAGCGCTGAAGATTTTGTTATGTGGTTACAAACAAAACTAGTTGTAATCACTTGAAATTACTGTCTAGGAAATAGTTTTGTTGAAAAGGTTCCATACATAACAGAAGTTGCCATCACAAGAAAAGGAGTTATTGCAGCAGCAAACTATTACGTACACATCCCCCTTGACGCTGCTCAAGTCAGGCAGCTGCCAAGAAAAATCTTCTGACAAAAGATGTCTAGAAAGTAAAGCAACTGAGGGCAGCTAGCAGTCTCTTTTTAAGAGGTACTATGAAAATAATTGACAGAAAATTATTTAGATTTGTATATAAAAGAATAAAGCATAGTAAGGAACTAAAGTTCTCTTTGATAACTCAAATAAACAAATAAATTCGGCCAAACACAAATGAAGGTTATTTCTGAGCATGTAAGAAGCATCAAAATTTATCTATGTACAAAAACTGGCACACTAACTCACAGAAATCAAAGAGGTTCATTATTGTGAAAAGAACTTAAGTGCTGAATTTATTGCTTTTATGAGGACTATAACTAATGTTAATATTAATCATATTGTGTTTCTATTAACTCGGGAATCAAAATCTCAAGCTAAATCAGGGA